>NC_057795.1:633839905-633947744 GCF_018294505.1 Triticum aestivum | reverse complement strand
CCTCTCTTCACGTTTATTTCGCATACAACATTCCTTTTGAATAAAGTGTGGCCAAAAAATTATTTTAGAGTTTCTACATATATACAACATTACAAAGTTATATGGAGGAGTACGAACGCTAATTTGCATTGCATTGTGCCCACAATGATATTTATTCCGCACTGTGAATTTGTATATTTTTATACTATATACAAAGTTAGTCATAATAAAGAGAAACGAAGAGCATCTCTCTCTCCATCGCATACCCCCCCTGTACGCCCTTTCACGTATGCACACAAAACTATCTCCATGTCCTCTAAAAGTAAGCCCCCAGAAAATTCACGGGTGTTTCATCTTTCTCTCGGATATATGCAATGACGATCATTGTATTTGAAGTGAAAGCACGATACATACATTGGACTTCATAATCCACTCATTACGATCAACCGTTTATGTTTAGTGTTATATAGACATCATGGGCTCACCGTACAACTTTGTATTTGCTCATGACATGACTAGTTGACCAGTTGACGGCTCCACGTGGCACCTGATCTAGTTGTTGCATCACGCATCTCACTAACATCGTGCCCACCTGTCGACTTGTACTACTCTACATCTAACTAATTATAAAATACTTAAAATACACTCTTATAAAAAACAGAGTTGGTGATGATGGTGTGCCTGCCATCCTGCAATATAGGCCGTCCGATTTATATCTGACGGATAGGAAAGAAACTATGGCAGTTTTGCAAAAAGGTACCCACACACCTCCCATTTGCAAATAAGGCCTTCCCTCGTTCATCCTTTTCTCTCACAAGATAAACAAGTCATACAAATGCATCTTGATGTTACGTGCAACGCACGGGCATCTTGCTAGTAAGAATGAAAACAAACGACAAAAAAATATTTTGACGGTAGTGCAAAGTCATGACCGCGGGCACAGCGGACAAGGTGGCCTTGTATTGGTATGCTGAGCCGTCTGTTTTAACACACAGGAGCTGGTGTGGTGATTATACACACACGCACGCATGCACATGAACTCCATCCACGCAACACTCACACAAACACATGCACCCACGCACGCACGCAACACTCACACGTACACACGCAGCCACGCACGCACGCAACACTCACACACACACATGCACGCATGCATGCACACACCAGTACACCACACGACCAACACACACTCTCACGCTCAAGTGCTCAACCTACACGTGCATGCGCACACATCAGGCCCTAACAGACACATACACAACCAGGTGATTCCCGCGCACGGGTTGGAGCCTTGTTGTGCCTACGCAAATTTGTGTTTATCTGACCTTTTCCCTATGCGAACTGACAGGTGGGACCCACAAGGAACATGGTCAATTTAACTAGTCAACATGGCACCACGCAGACTATTTGGCCGGTCAATAGAGTGCAATCCGATGCTGAACTGTGAGCAAGTGACCGGATAATCACCGCAAAACGTATATAGTGACCGTAATCAGCTTATTCTGAAGTTCGGTGACCGTACTACGCTTTTCTCTCTGTAGGCCCTCCAAAACTACATCTCTACACGTTCTCGCATGTTACATCTAACAACTATGCAATACAGCACTACTACTACACTCTAACACAATAAATCATATGTGTTTTTAGTTTTACTATATATCATATTGTTACTTATAATTATTCAGTTTGCATACATTAAAATTGCCTTTGAAATGTATGGCCAGTATCATCTACCGCGCGGGAAAAATCCCGCCCTTTCCTGTTTAATCGGGTTTGTATCGATGGATCGTGCGAAACAGCAAAACTAGAGTACTATACAGTACAAGTGACAGTTCACTGGGTCGTCGTGTCGTCTACTCCTCCGTCGTAAGAGTGGAGCGCTCGCTTTCATAAATATTCTAGTCCCTTTCGCCGACATGTGGGACATCAAGCTACCGGGTCCACGTGCCATACCGGAATACAGTGCAGAGCAGCCGGGGTGAAGCACCCCAGTCATGGTGCCGGCATAGTAATGAGCAATGAGGTGTCAAATCACAAAGCTGCACCTTTCCCGCAGCTAAGTTGGAGGGACGAGGTAATAATGATAAAAAAAGAAGTTTGAGGGACGAAGCAACCATCATTCCACTCGTTGCTGAATCCGCTTCTCCCTCATCTTCTTCAACTTAACCACGTGTTGCTTCTGCCGTTGTTCTGCCTCATGTGGGACGCGGATCAGTTTGGTCGCTTCTCCCTCATCTTCTTCAACTTAACCATGTGTTGCTTCTGTCGTTGTTCTGCCTCATGTGGGACGCCGATCAGCTTGGTAAAGCACTGACACGTGGGACCGCATGTTAGCAAACCGCCAGGATAATGTCCTCCGAAAATAAGAAACCTCCCCCGCCATCCGCGCGGCAAAATCACCTCCTTTTTACTAATCTTTGATTCTATAATTTTTTAGATCAATATAATTGAGATTTGTATAGATAGCACACAGGAGCAAAACCAAGTGGTACGGTTAAGGGCATCCACAATGTGTAGCCAAATGTGAAAATAGCTTTTGGCATCATGGGAACCATTGTGGATGGCGTTGCCAAAGCCAAAAAGATGGAACCAAAGCTCCCTAATTGATTGATTGAAGGAATAGAAAAATGCAACATCTCTCCTCTTTCTCCCATGCTTGGACGCATGTAGGAGTAGTATAGTATAGAGCATAGAGTCTACTCCCCTGTCCCTTCTATCATAAATCACAAAGCAGTGAGGCGTCAAATCACAAATCACGGACGAAGCAACTATAATTTCACTCTTTGCTGACTCCGCTTCTCCATCGTCTTCTTTGAGAAACCATCTCACCGCACTAGTACTCCTAGTAGTAGTACTAGTAAAGGACTTCCTGGATGCAAATAAGGCGGTTGTCTCGGCTTGCAGGCGGCACTTGCGAACGACTTACCGTGGTCTCCCTCAATGGTGTTCTCCGTCGAACGCACTTCGCCAAACCACAAAAAAAAGTCGTCGACGTCACCGCAATGGGCAAGGAATTCAAATATAGTTACTACCTCCATTTTTTTTGTACACAAGGACAGTATATCAAAACTACAATTTTCAAAGGGCCACTAACACTAATCGAGGGAAAATTGATGGGGATAGCAACCAAGGACATTAATATCCCTTGCATGCATGCGGAAGTGAGAAGGTTCGTTTGCATGGCGCTGCATTAATCAAGCGATGAGGAGGGAGATGGTTAGCTCTTTGGTCTTTCCTGAAAAAAATACGCATTAATTGACACGTGAAACGAGGATTTGTATCGAAGGAAAACCCCGCCTTTCTTTTCTAACACTAGTACTCCTAGTACGTACTACCTCCGTCCTGGTTTATAGGTCCCTTTTATAGTTTGTGCCAAATTTTGACTAAAGATTTAACTAACAAAAAGTTAATGCATGTCAAGAAAAATTATCTCATTGGATTCGTATTTGAACATAGTTTTGAAAAATATAATGTTTGGTGACATGCGTGAACATTTTCTTAGTTTAATCTATGGTCAAAATTTGGCACGAAATACAATGGGGACCAATAAACCCGGACAGAGGTAGTACGTACTTATCCTGTTTGGGTCTAGGCCTTGCATTGCCAAACTTCGCCACACATTTTTGCCAAGCTTGCCTAAAGTTTTCAAAATGAGAAGGAGGTACACTTGCGCGCGGCTATCGCGGTCGCACCGCACCCTCACACGGTCGCTCATGCATGCCGCGGTCGCACCGCACCCTCACACTTCGCTCCTGCACACCGAAAATCCAACCAAGGGAACGCACCCTCACTGACACGTGTTGTCGCATGTGAACAAACCAAACTCAACCATCCTATCGCTGACACATAATTTTTGTTCATAGAGTATGTTTATCCAACCGGAGTATCTGTACGGCCCGTGCGGTGGTCTGTTGGGGAAGAAGAAGAGGTGAGGAAGAAGGAAAGAAGGGTTAGGAGACGTAGGATATTCATCCAACTGCCTGAATGGTAGACACAGGCGACTTGCATAACAAATAGTATGTTTTTACATAGCAAAAGATCCATAATAATAAAAACAACAACATAAAGAAAAACTATCATTGCTCGCAGAAAGAGACGGCCTCGTCGTCTTTGGCTGCCGGTGCGAACCAGCCATCGCTGCCGACGTGTGTCTCTGCACCATGGTTGTCCTCGGCCTCCAGCTACTCGTGCAAGCGGAGCGTGCGGGCGCTCTGCACGGACAAGAGAACATCCCGGTTCAAGTCGAGGACATCCGGTTCCGCCTACAGGAGGGCCTCGATGGCAGCGGCATCCGCGCGCTCCGCGTCAATTCGAGCCTCCGCCGCCCAGTTCAAGTCCAGGACTTCTGGTTCCGCCTGCAGGAGGGCGTCGATGAGAGTGGCATCCGCGCGCTCCATGTCGAGTCGAGCCTCTGCCGCCCGGTTCAAGTCCAGGACTTCCGGTTCCGCCCGCAGGAGGGCGTCGATGAGAGCGGCATCCGCGCCCTCTGCGTCGAGTCGAGCCTCTGCCGCCCGGTTCATGTCCAGGACGTCCGGTTCCGCCTGCAGGAGGGCCTCGATGGCAGCGGCATCCGCGCGCTCCGCCTCAAGTTGAGCCTCTGCCGCCCGATTCACATCCACGACATCCGGTTCCGCCTACAGGAGAGCCTCGATGGCAGCGACATGCGTGCGCTCTGCGTCGAGTTGAGCCTCTGCCTCCCGGTCCTCCTTTAGTATCGCCATGTTGAACCGCTGGTCCGCCTACACCATGAGGGACTCGGACGCCGGCACAAAGTCGACGTCCATCGTCTCATACATATCGGGGGCCTTCTGCGCTGCGACCTCCGCAGTGAACATTGGATCGGCTTCCTCCTCCTCATAGCTTGGCTCCAAAGAACTCGGGGATTGGCCCGCCGCAAAGCGAGCTTGGGAACGGAGGTCTGTGGTGCCGACCGCCACCGCGATTTCTGCGCGGCGCTCCAGCGTCAGCATCTTGTAGTAAGTGATCTTGCGGTGCACCATGGTTTTCCGCAAACTAGGGGACACTTGATGCGGGCTAGGGGATCGAAAGGTGGGGGCATGGGCTGGAGATTTGGTGTGGTTTTAGGGCAGTGGCTGGCGTAGGCCGAGCAGCGAAGGTTCTGGTATGAATAGTGGTTCCGGTGACGACCGGTCATTCGGTTTTGACTGTACATCGCTCTTGTCACATTCGTGTTGCAGCCCGGCACGCTGGACCCTCCACGTCGCTCACCGAATGGAACGCGCTTCGTCTTGCGTTTTCGCTCGCTTGTGGGACCGCAGTTGAGAGCAAACCGACGTCCCTCCCCCTCCCCCGCCCGCGTCATTTATTATACCACTACTCCCTCTGTTTTATGCGGAGTAAATAAAAACAGAGGGAGTATACTACGGATGAGGATCCCCTGACGTGGCCGAACCCATTGAGTAACTGACATGCGGGGCCTAGCATGCATGGGGTCCGCCAGTAAGTGACCGAAAGGGAGGGTGAGGCAGGGATACCTACGTCAGAGGATCCACTTCCACTATACTACTTTGACCAAATGTTAGAGTAATAATATATGACATGAAACTTACACAAATGTTAGAGTAATAATATATGACATGCAACTTACACAAAGCATACAGGGTCTAATGCGTTTTTCGAGGCTAACTTTGACCAAATGTTAGAGTAATAATATATGACATGCAACTTACACAAAGCATATGGTCAATTTCGTATGTGAAAGGAATTTCCAATGATATAATTTTCACATTATACATCTCATGTACTCCCTACGTCTAGGTGAGTAAGTCATCTTACGAAAACCAAATAATCCCAAAACACGTAGGCGCGGTGCATTAACTTCTACCTCGTTTCTTGTTTCTTGACATATGAACCAATAAGAGATGAGGGTGCATGTGCATGCTTTTAATGACCTGAGACTATCAAACATGACATGCAGTGGTTAGTTCATTGCATGCAATACTATTAATTAGCAAATAAACATTAATGTCTCTCGTTTTCCCCTCCTCCTTGGTCACGGTGCACAGCCTAAGAGTACTCACCTATGTGAAAGGAGTACTATTAATCTTGTCAATAGTCAAATTGGAAACCATCTCGAGTACAAATCTAGGAGTACGTACGAATCTAACAATATTGATTGGGCGTTGTTGAATGTTGATACCTTTTTTATCATAGTAGAGATACTTTGACTACACATAAAACTTATATGTAAGGTAGAAAGGATAGGAGTGAGTATATTGTATGTTCAAAAACGAAACGAACATTGAATACCCTTTATATATGATTTGCGGATGCTATGATCACCGGTTCAAAATTTTGAATCCGCCTTAGGTATCAGGTGCCCCCACTCGTTCCCTCTCGATTTCATCTCGGGGTCCAGAGATCTATTGAAAGAGGACTAGGGTGGGTACATGCGAATGATACTCGGCGGAATGTTCAATGAGGCATGCGGGAGGATGGACTCAACTGGAGGGCGACATGATCGGTGGAGAAGAGGGTTGGAGAGGAATGAGAAATAATCAAACGCCACATGATTACACTTGAACGGCTCAAATAAGGCCCTGTTTGGTTCATAAGTCCTAGGACTTTTTTTAGTCCCAACTTATAAGTCTCAAATCCCTAAAAAAGTCCCTACATGTTTGGTTCCTAGGACTTATAAGTCCCTATAAGACCATACTACAACTATAAGTCCCTATAAGTCCCTCCTTAAGAGTCTTATTTCATAAGTCCCAAATGCCCACTTTAAGTCCCTATAAGTCCCTCCTGTTTGGTTTAGATGAGACTTATAGGGACTTTTTTAAGTCCCTAAGCCAATAAGTCCGTGGAAACAAACACCCTCTAAACAATAAGTTGTCTCGCTTGTCCTACATAGTGAAAGGCCTAATGTGCAACGTGGAGCACTCACGCTCGAATATGGCTGGGAAAACAGGGAAAGCGACATGTGGGGCACACCCGTCGGGACGACGTAGCGCAGACTAGTCCAATGGAGGAGCTGGCCCACGACCTCCTCGCCATCGACAACCGTTCATGTGGGTCTTTGGGGCCAACAACGGGGCGCAGCTCCAGCATCGCCTCTGGACACGGCGACCGCGGTGAGCGACATGCTCATATCATTGATAGACACGGTCGGTTTCAGTGTGCCGAGGGTGGCGTTTATGTTGTGGCACGACCAACGGTATGTTTGGTTTGTCCCGAAGGCTGCCCCATCAAAGCATTGGGTAGCCAAAATTTTGGTTGAGGTATTGGTTGCCCATGATTTGGCCGATATTGGCAAGAAAAATGAACTAGAGTTGGCTAGAGTTCATTGGCATGCCAAAGAAATGGCAACCATCCAAACAAAGACCAATCTTTGGGTCATGAACAAAATTTTGGTAAGGTGCACTTTGGCCACAATCCAAACACACCCCAATACCCGGCTCGTCGTGGATGCACGGGGCGCCGCGACGCATTCGCGGAGTGGTGTAGCACGGCCAACTGCATCCTTTGGACCTGAGACCATGCCGGGTCGTCTTGCTTTTTCAATGACATGTGGGGATCGCATTTGAGCAAAGGGCATCTCCAACGTTGCCACGACCGCAGCTGACTACCCTGGCACACCAAAGCCCTCGTCCCTCGCGCCGTCGCGCAGTGCATTCCCAGCCGGCGCTAGCTACCCGCATTCATGTCGTCCATTCGTATGTCGTCGTTAAGAGGCTTGGTGCCCGAGGAACCAACTCCGACGACTTAATGACGCACCCGGACGCTTGGCCTCACCGGAATGCGCTACTTAAAGCGGCAACGCCCAGCTAACCTCCACACCATAGCGCATCGTCCTCCTACCTGACACCACATCCGCCATGATTGCAAGTGTGAACACTCTGAGGGAGAGCTTATCTTCGGGGATGAAGCTCGAGGTCGCCGCCCTCGCTCAAGTCGCCTCTCGCGACGCAATAGCGGCGTACCCGGACGCGGACGCGACCGCACAAGCGGTGGCCACGCTGGCGGCCGACGACGGGAGCACCATCAGCCACACGTCCTACTTTCCGCCGTCCAACGTCCCGCACCGCTGAGGTCGGGGACTCCTCCGAGGATGAGTAGGGCATGGGAGGCGGCAGGGCATGGTGTGCCAACTGGCCGGTCTGTATCCCGTGTTCTACTCTTCCTCGCCGGAGACCGCACCTTCACTTCACGGGTCTTGAACCCCGCCCTCGTACATAGAGATCGCAGATGGAGGATGTCGGTCGCCGCCGTAGAATAGGTTTAGGGTCGGGTTTCTTTTATTTTTCTGTCTTATAAAAGTTTGAAATGTAATGAAAATCTGCCGTGTTTGCATTAATCTCGGCCGGTGTATATGAACTTTCACAATAATATACATATTGTAGGAGTACTAGTGCACGGAGATCAAGATCTTGTGGGACAAAAGGATGAACGAGGGAAAGCCTTATCTACAAATGTGGAGAGGAGTGCGGGTAAATTGTCATAGTTTCCTTCGTATCCGTTAGATATAGATCGGACGGCCTATATTGCAGGATGACAGGCACACCATCATCACCAACTCTGCTATTTATTGAACCGAGACAAATCTAAAAAAACCAACTAAGCCAACCTCCTAGCATATCGCGCGGGAAAAGACCCGGCCGCGCCGTTTTAGTCGGGATTACCGGATTACTAGTAGTAGTATCGATGGATCGCGCGAAGCAACATTTTGTTTTGAGGGGCCGAAGCACCTAGTTTAAAAGGAAAAAAGGTGGTACACTCACAGCACTCCTGTCGCGGTCGCATTGCACCCCACACACGTTCGGTCCTGCACATGGCTCACGCAAACGGAACGTGCTTCGGCTTGCCTCTTCACTAACACGTGGGACTGCACTTGGAGAAACCGACCATGCGCCAAACTCCCCCCGCCCACCACGCGAAAATCCTCCTCCTCCCCCGCCCCCCACACACAAAAATCCCCCCAAATTCGATTCAACCGCCCTTCGGCCAAATATTCCCCAAAGCCGCCCTCCCCGCTGCGCCGATACGTCGGCGCCGTGGTTCATCGAGGGGATGCACGGCGATCCTCTCGCTCCCACAGTACGCTCTCGTAGACTGCCATCCTCTAGCCGTGCCGCCACCTCTGGCTACGTTCTTGTGAAGGCGCACGGCGGTCAGCTCCGCCACCGCTGGCGACGTTCATGTGGAGACGCACGGCGGTCAGCTTCTCCCATGATACGCGCATTCTAGACTGAGGCCCCGTTCATGTCGGTGTAGCGCTGAATGTTAGCTGATAGACGCTGTTAATCTCACTGTTTGCCGAAGTAGTTTACTGTCAATATGCTCTGCTTAAGAAGCTTCCTTGCCCTATTCTGCACTCAATCTACTTAGCTGAGATGGCATGCCAAGGCCGATTAGTTGCTAAAATATCCTGCCATATATTTATTGTGACGTAGATTGCCATGGTCTAGTAGCCAATCTGTTAGGTGAAATAGCTCTACACCGTTTTATACTCGATCTTTGTTGCTGCGATGGCCTTCGATAGTTTGATGGCTGTGTGCTCGGGCTCATTGACTGCTGAAACAGCCTGCCATAATTTAGCACTCAAATCTGTTTGCTGAATTAGCCTTACATATATTTCGTTACTTAGATCTGCTCGTCCAAATATCTTGCCATAGCTTTAGACATCGACCTAGGTATTTTTTCTGGACTTCATAAAAAAGCATATATGTTTTTCCTGTAATATCTAGTAGAAGAACTAATTTGTATGTCTAACAGATGGACAGGACTTGGATAACTTCTGCTCGAAGATTCTCCGCTGCATATGTCGAGGGAGTTGAAAACTTCATGAACTTTATCAGAGCTGAGTACGGTGGTCTGAAATCAGATATGCTCTGCCCGTGTAGCAGTTGTATGAATTCAGTTACAAGACCCCAGTCAACTGTGCAAAATCATCTACACTTGTATGGGATGTCGGTCACATATACTAGGTGGGTTCATCATGGTGAAGTTGTGAACGTCAATGTTATTGACTATGTGGAAGCAGCAGATCACCATCTTGATCTGCCTGATGCTCAGGTAGAAGAGGAGGAGGAGGTGGTGGTGGCGGAGCCAGTGAGTTTGACCAACATTGAAACAATGCTACGAAATGCTCGTGCATTCCGTGAACTTTCACCTACAGAAGAAAAACGGTGGGCCTGCATGTTGGAACAATGCAACATTGCTGTCACCCCAGGAAATAAGCTGTCAGTATTCTCAGCTATGGTCACCTTTCTTCAGGTGAAGACATCTGAGCGGATGACCAAATCATTCGATGCGATGTTGGCTGCTTTCCGCAAATCTTTCCCAGATGCGTCTGAGCTGCCACACACCTACAGTAAAATGAAGAATTTCCTTTGTGCAGTTGGAATTGGATATGATATGATCCATGTTTGTAAGAATAATTGTGTTCTGTTCTGGAAGTATTATGCCAACTTAAGTGAATGCCCGAAATGCAAATATCAAGATGGAAAGATGGCGATGCTATGAAGAGGGTTCCTCATAATGTTCTGAGACATTTTCCAATTACACCAAGATTGCAGAGGTTGTTTCATGATGCTGAAACAAGAGAGGATGTACTGTGGCATTCTAGGAACCAGGAGTACGGAGATCAGAATGTAATGAGCCATCCATCTCATGGTAGTGAGTGGAAAAGCTTCAATGATAAACACAAAGAGTTTGCTACTGACCTGAGAAACATTAGACTTGGCTTAGCTTCAGATGGATTTAACCCATTTGGCCACCAGAGCGCCACATATAGCATGTGGCCAGTGCTTGTTATCCCTTACAACATGCCTCCAAATGTCTACACCAAAGAATCAAACTACATGATACCCTTGCTCATCCCAGGTCCAAAAAGTCCTGGAAAGGATTTTGATTTGTTCATGGAGCCTCTTGTGGAGGAACTTCAACAGCTATGGAAGGGTGTTCTCACTCGAGACCTATATAGCAGCCCACCAGCTGATTTCTTTCTGCATGTTGTTGTAATTTGGTGCATCCATGATTATCCGGCTTTGGGCACTATGTCAAGGCGAACGACACATGGTTACAATGCATGTGTTCGCTGTGACAGGAATCTGATGTCATACGCAATACTTAGCAAGATCTGTTACATTGGACACCGTCGTTTCCTTGCCAAGGACAAGCCGCATCCTAGAAAATACCGAAGACATGTGTTCAATGCAAAGCATGAAAACCGTGATGCGCCAAAGAGGCTCACCGCCGATGAGTTGCAAGTGGAATTAGAGAAGGTCAGGCATATTACACCAGGAAACCATCCTGGTAATGGTAGCGGGAAAAGGAAGCGTGGCACGGTAGAAGAGAGATTATTGTTTACCCGCAGGTCCAGTTTGTGGGACTTGTAGTATTGGAAAGATTTGGATCTGCGGCATAATCTTGATGTGATGCACATCGAGAAAAATATATGTGACAGCATTATCGGCACACTTCTTAACATTGAAGGCAAGACGAAAGATACCTTAAAATCTAGGATTGATTTGACACACCTGGGTATCAGAAAGGATTTGCAGGTGCAAGATGAAGGTAAACCACGGGATATGGCACTAGCTGTGTACGTCTTGGACAAGGTAAAAAGAAAAGAATTATGCGAGGTCCTGTCACGTGTGAGATTCCCACATGGATTTGCTTCCAACCCTGAAAGGAGAGTCAGTGCAGATGGAAACAAGGTACAAGGGTTGAAAACTCATGAATGCCACGTCCTACTTCAAAGGGTTTTACCTGTTATCCTTAGAGGATTGGGCCGCCCTAACTTATACAGAGAAGTTGCAGAGTTGGGACAATTCTTCAGGGAACTCTGCAGTAGAAATATCAGGATAGATGCTTTGGAGCGTCTTAGAGACAAGATACCAACTATCCTATGCAACCTTGAGAAGATATATCCTCCAGCCTTCTTTGATGTGATGGTGCATTTGGCTGTTCATCTACCTGATGAGGCACTACTTAGAGGTCTAATACAGTATGGCTGGATGTACCCTATTGAAAGGCGGCTAGGCACTTTCAAGGGCTATGTCAGGAACAGAGCTAGACCCGAGGGTTCCATTGCAGAGGCCTGCATTGCTACAGAAGCGTTGACATTCTGCTCAAAATACATTGAAACAGCTTATCAGCTTAGCAAAGAGGTGGGTGAAGACAATCCCGGGCTCAATGTTTTCGATTATTCTGTTCGAGTTACAGGGAAGAGTCGACAAGAGCACAAACCTAAAGATTTGGACAAAATGGTTTGGTATGTGTTGAATAACTGTCCTGAGATACTACCTTATATCAAGTAAGTGCAGTACTGCAGCTTATACATCATAATCTACTAAACTTGCAGCACATTCTTATATATTTAGATGTTTGACGCGATCACTATGTTGTGCAACATGTACAAAGAGGAGTTACTGCCGCAAAATCCAAGAAACATTGACAAATTGGTTAAGGCAGGATTTGCGAAATGGTTCAAGAACCATGTAAGCTTTTGAAGTGCACTGTCAGTTTTTTTAATATATTGAGTACATAAGATGATTAGCTTGTCTATTTTCTAACCATAGGTTAAGAAGATGCGGGAGGATGGGCAGGCAGTTGATGATGCCCTTTACTCACTAGCAATGGGTCCTGATACTCGGGTAAGACATTATGAATCTTGCGTTGTTGGAGATGTGCGCTACAACACCCTTGCACGAGACGAAGGCAGGAAGACACAAAATAGTGCCATCATGAGCACGGATACGTATGACAAAGAGACAACAGAAATGTATGCTAACATAACAGACATTGTTTAGTTGTAGTATATCTCTAGTTTCGAGGATCATCGGTGTGTGGTTCTGTTGTGCTGTCGTTGGTATAACCTGTTTTCCAGGATCGCAAAACCCAGAGCTGATGATTATTTCAAATCCATCAATGTCAAGGCGGTGTACCAGACCAACGAGCCTTTTATTTTGGCAAATCAAGCAACACAGATATTTTTCTTGGAAGACACATTTGCACGTAGCGATGACTGGAGAGTATTGCAAAGGTTTGAGCAGAGGAATTCGTTTAATGAAGTTGCACAACAAGATGATGCTTACACTGCTCCTGATGTACAAGATAACACAGATGTTCCTAATATCTTTGAGAACCATCACGTCAATGACGCCGGCGAAAAGATTGCCTGTCGTGCTATGGACATACAAGAGTTGATCAAGAAGAAGCCAATGTTCGAGGACGTTGAGGACGAAGAAGAAGATGACACCGTGGGGAATTACGATTCAGACTGATACACATGGCGAAGATGTTGACGCTGCTGCTACGGATGATGATTACATTGCTTTTGTCGTATTTGCCTGTCAGAAGACGTTTTTTTATCTACTATGTGAAATTGTGTTTGCTATGACAACTGAAACCTGATGAACATGTTGTTTAATATTTTGCTGTGAGAACATCACTTGTTATGTATGCTGATTTATGTTTGGTGATTGTATGACAACTAAAACATGAAGACATTGTTGTTTAGTTGTACTCATATTTGGCTGTGAAACTTGAATTTGATAACATAGTTTGTTGTTGGACTGCAATTTGCTCGACGTCTTCGAATGAGAACAAAGCTGACCGGACAGGGCCACTGCTATCTATTTATTTATATGAGCAAAAGGGGATACCCCCTTATTTCTGTTAATAGAAATCATTAGATGTTCACAACACTACGCTCAGCCTGCTACACAGGTTTCATTCATTACTAGTTTCAGCAAAGTGCTCATGTCGTAGCCACTGAATACATCACGAGTGCTACATACACTGCAAATAAAGAGACAATAATCCTACAGAGCACATCGATTTTGCCCATTATCTTCACAAGCTCTTTCATCTCCTCATTGCTGTCAAGGTCGTTCAGCAGCTGATGCTTGGCCATGATCAGAGGAACTGCGTCTTTAACCTTCTACTCTGCATCTTCCTCTTCTGTCGTTCCTTCAGTTACTTGTCCAACACCCAACCTGCTGGTATTGGGATTCCTCGGCTAACCAAATAATTAGCGTAGTTGCATTCCCCCACATCAGCAACTTCCCAGAAATACAAATCACACGAATCCTTCCTTTTCTGCACGAATCAAATTGGAAGATCATCAACCAAAATATTAAAAAATCAGCAACTGAAAGCAGCAGAACAACACTTAAACATATTATTACCCCATGATTCGGGCATTTGTAGAAGACTCGGCCAGTGTTGCGGATTGTGGTTGAGATGCGACGGATGACTCTGCGTGATTTGCAGCAGTGGCACCACACCAACGGCAGCGGGTTGCGATGAGCAATCGGCTGCGGTGCGCGTGCCAGCGAGGGTGTGATGAGACCCACAGGCGATGGTACGGGTGGCAACTTGGCGCATATCTGGTTGTTGCCTGCTGAAGAGCAGGTGGACGAGCAGCCAGCGGACATGGTTGCTGCGGCCAGAGCTTCTGATGCTAGGCAGAGTAAGTAGAGAAGAGGAGAAGCGAATGTTGGATATATCAGTTTCATTACTTGCAGAGTAGCATAGCACCATATATAGCCATAGTCTAGGTTTGGATTTGAACCAGCTACAGGAGCACGTCTTTCTTTTTTCTAAAACTCGGCAACGTCTCTTTACTGGTACACTAACTTGTTCTGTACGCCTTCCCAAGTCTTTAATTTTCTTTCCCTTTTTTTGCGAGGAAGGAAGGAGGACAAAATTGAGAGTTCCTCGGACTCGAACCCAAGACCTCTCGGTTGAAAACCAAGGGTGCTAGTCACTTATGTGGCGAACGTTCCCTGTGAGGAGGACGGCAGATGAACGCATTTTCCTCACGGTTTTCTTCCTATATGTAAAAAAGTATGCTACTTGGTGTCTGCTTAGTCAAAAAACGATTGTGCCGACCTTGACCGTTCGATTGGCATTCAATGTCTGTCGCGTTTCTTCAGTATCTTCTTCCTCGAGTCGTCAAAGCCAAACCAGCACCGGCGGGACTGCCTGCTCCCGCCTCCCACAGCTGGTTGTGATCTTCACCGGCTCCTGTTCGTTCCCGTACGAGGCCTCACCATCGTCCTTCGCGCTTGCCGCGGTGCCGCCCTCCGTTGTTGTCAACATGGTCAACAACTGAGAGGAATAAGGAGATGATTGTACATGGTGAGGACGATAGTAGGGACCCAGCAGCGCGCATAGTAATTTTGTTTTTTCGGGATGGAGAAGGGTATCAACTGGGTTGTGCGGGACCCGTGGCCCGTCTAGCCCAGGCTTTTATTCCATATGTTTAGCACATGACCAGCCCAGTTTGTGTTTTTCCTTTCTGAAAAATGGCTAGCCAGCTATTTTGTTTTTTTGCAGAATAACCAACATAGGCCTACTTGCTTTTCTACGCCTTGCTGGGCCGGAAATCTTTCAAGACGAGGAGGGATGCATTTTGCCTAGAAAATGGGCTATAAGTAATAAGAAATGGGCTATAAGTAATAAGAAATGGGTTATAAGTAATAATAAATGGGCTATAAGTAATAATAAATGGGTTGTAAAATGAAAAAAATACAGCAAACAGGCAATTAGTTCCCAAATACTGTTTTCTTTCGGATTTTGATATTTTAAATTTCATTGTTTTTGTGCAGGTAAAATTTGATTGAATTTAAATTAAGGTATATTTAGATTTAAAATTAATTTGAATCCGGCTAGAATTTCGGGCTGTATGCTGTTTGGGACAGATTTGGAGGCTGACTTGTGGGTCTACTAGGTTGACGTGTACTTTGGCTTTGTCAACTTAGTCCACAAACGATTCTAGCAGCAGTGACCGTTGGATGTTAATCCAACGGCCGTGATGCTTCTTCAATATCTGATCTTCTTGCTCCAGCCGCCCAAACCAGCTCCGGTGGCACTGCCTGCTCCCGCCTCCCGTGGCCGGCTGTGCTGCCACACAGGCCGCACCGCCCCACCCTACTTCATTGCTGGCCAGGCCATTCCTCTACTCACCCACACCTCCTGTTATTTTCCGGCGACGGCAGCCGGACCAGTAAACCCTCGTACTCCCCACCGCGTGGGCCACCATTGCCGAGTCTTCCCTGGCTCCGTGTCATTCCCTTCCTAGGCCTCGCTGTCGTCCACCGCCATGGTGCTCTCGGCGCGGCCTGGTCAACGTGGTCAATGAACGACATCCATCGGTTGTGGACTCTATGCGCAAAATAATGATTCCTCCACTTGACAGCTGGGACCCACTGGAAGGGCCTCTGTATTTCGCGAAAAAAATGTTCCCCCCGCTGACATGTCGGACCCACCAGCTATATCATCGCATGCAAGGAAGTGCCTCCTTATTACGCACAAAAAAATGAATACCCACCCTGCTAGATGGGACCCACCATAGTGGGAGGATGACTTGTGGGCCAACTAAGTTGACGGGGACGGAGGGCTTTGTCAACTTAGTCAATATGAATGATTCTAGCTCCAGTGACCATACGATGTCCATCCAACGGCCATAGTGCTTCTTCAACCTTTGGTCTTCTTGCTCCAGCCGCCCAAAGCAGTGCCGGTCGTGCTGCGTGCTCCTGCCTCTCGTGGCCGGCTGTGATGCCGCGGAGGCCTCACCGCCCCCTACTACTCCCACCGCTGGCCCACGGTATTCCTCTACTCACCCACACCCCCTGTTATTCTGCGGCGACGGCAGCCTCACGCCGCAGCCAAACCAGTGAACCCTCGTACTCCTCTCTGCGCGGGCTACCACTGCTGCGTCTTCCCCGGCTCCGTGTTGTCCCCTTCCTAGGCCTCGCCATGGTCCAGACCACCGCCCTGGTGCTCTCGGCGCGGCGTGGTCAATGTGGTCAACGACCGACTTCCATCGGAAGAGTACTGTACGTGGAGAGGCCGACAGCTGGGTCCAGACGGCCGCAAGGAAGTGCCTCCTTATTATGCGCAAAATAATTATTCCTCCACCTGACAGCAGGGACCCACCGGACGGGCCAGCATATTTCACGAAAAAAATGTTTCCCCCCTGACTGCTGGGACCCACCGGACGGGCCAGCGTATTTCATGAAAAAAACGTTCCCCGCGCTGTCGGCTCGGACCCACCGAAAGTGCCTCCTTATTACGCACAAAAAAATGAATACTCCCCTTGCTAGCTGGGACCCACCATGGTGGGAGGCTGACTTGTGGGCCTACTAAGTTGACTGGGACGGGGGCCTTTGTCAACTTTAGTCAATATGAACGATTCTAGCTCCAGTGACCGTACGATGTCCATCCAACGGTCGTAGTGCTTCTTCAACCTCTGGTCTTCTTGCTCTAGCCCCCAAAGCAGCGCCGGTCGTGTCGCCTGCTCCTGCCTCCCGTGGTCGGCTGTGCTGCCGCGGAGGCCTCACCGCCCCCTATTATTCCCACCGCTGGCCAGGCCCTGCGACGACGGCAGCCTCACACGACAGTCAAACCAGTGAACCCTCGTACTCCTCTCCGGGCGGGCTTCCACTGTCACGTCTTCCCCGGCTCCCCGGCATCCCCTTTCTAGGCCTCGCCGTCGTCCACCGCCCTGGTGCTCTCGGCGCAGCATGGTCAACGTGGTCAAGGAACGACTTCCATCGGACGTGAACTGTACGTGGAGAGGCTGACAGCTGGGTCCACGGCCGCAGCAAGGAAGTGCCTCCTTATTATGCGGAAAATAATGATTCCTCCACCTGGCAGTTGGGACCCACCGGACGGGCCACTGTATTTCGTGAAAAAAACATTTCCTCTTGACTGCTGGGACCCACCAGCTACATCTTCGCACGCAAGGAAGTGCGTCCGGGCAAAAAAACAAAACGATTCACCCCCCCCTGACCGCTGGGACCCACCAGCGACACCTTCGCACGCAAGGAAGTGCGTCCGGGCAAAAAAAAGATTCGCCCCCCTGACTGCTGGGACCCACCAGCTACATCTTCGCACGCAGGGAAGTGCGTCCGGGCAAAACAAACCAAAACGATTCGCCCCCCTGACTGCTGGGACCCACCAGCTACATCTTCGCACGCAAGGAAGTGCCTGACAGTCGGGACCCACCTGGTCGAAGCGTACATAGTGTTGTCATTCTGGTCGTGAACGTGTACGTACATATATACTGGTGGATGTAGAGGCGCGCACGTGTCGTAGTAGAGGCACGCATGTAGCATGTACATGTACGTACAGCAGCGAGGGTGCAAGAAAGAAAATACGGCCACGTACGTACATACGGGCAGGGTCTCTAACGCCTATCGCTCATACATACATGGCTGGCTCGGAACGGAGAAACAGCGTCGTCGTCGTGTTCATGGGGAGCCAACCGGCTGGGTCGGAATGGAATGCGTGGTCGTGTTCATCGGGAGGGCTTGGACGGAACAGGCGAACGAGGCCTGGCGTACCGCACAACGGAGGAAACGGCCTTGTGTTCGACCGGCCACGTTCGAAACGGGGTCCTGTTGATCGGGAGGGGCCTGGCATACCGCAAAACGGAGGAAACGGACCTCCTACGGTCGAAACGGGGGTCCTGTTGATCGGGAGGGGTGTGGCGTACCGCAAAACGGACGAAATGGATTTGTGTTGGAGCGCTACGGTCAAAACGGAGGTCCTGTTGATCGGGAGGGGTGTGGCGTACTGCAAAACGGACGAAATGGACTTGTGTTGGAGCGCTATGGTTGAAACGGGGGTCCTGTTCATCGGGAGGGGTGTGGCGTACCGCAAAACGGGACTCCACGGGATACTGTTCATCTCCGCCATCGACCTCCTCCAGCCACCACGGGCTACCGTCGACCTCCTTCAGCCTCCACGGGCTCCTGTTCATCCAGCCTCCACCGCGCGCTACTCCACCAGCTACTGTTCAACCACCCCTCCACGGGCACCCCTCCACCATCTACTGTTCATCCAGCCCTCCACACCACGGGGTCCTGTTCAACCACCCCTCCACGGCCACCCCTCCACCGTCTACTGTTCATCCAGCCCTCCACACCACGGGTTCCTGTTCATCTAGAGGCAACGCCACCGCTCACTGTTCATCCAACCCCCCCCCCCACAACATTCACTGTTCATCCCAGAGGCAGCATCGATTGGCTTTAGTTAGCAGCAGTAGCGAAGGAATTGCTCCATCGTGTTCAGTTAACAGCCATCGATCGATCGCTCGGGTTCAGTAACGCGTAGCCTGCAGTGCAATCGCTCGGGTTCAGTTAGAGCCCAACGCCTCGCTCGGCTTCAGTTACAGCCAACGCCTCGCACACACGCGCGTACGTACGAGAGAAACGTGTGTCGCTCCGCCCCCGACCTCCCACCGTAACCGGCAACTCCCCAAAAGTTTCCTCCCCTTCGCTTCTACCACGGTTTTTTCCGTCATGGATGGCCCAAAGAATCTCATGCAGCTGCGTCTCCGGCCCGCCCAGGACGAAAAGCCCATTTTCTGTCATGATTTTTTGTCATAGAAGTAGGAGCCCACCACATCTATGATGATACCGGGTTTTGTCACAATTATCGTCATAGAAGTGTCATATGTATGACAGAGAAAATTTCGTTCGGCCCAAAATGTCACGGATGTGTCTTTTTTCTGTAGTGTTGCGGGCGGCTGCCTTGGACGACGACTCCATAGGAGGAGGCGGCACGCAAAAGCACCGGGCCGCGCCGTCCATGTTCGGCAGCCGGCCAAAGAAGCCCAAGAGCTCGGCCGCGGCGACCAAGCGGAAGGAAGCGGCTGCGAAGGCAACCCGCTTCCGCAAGGTAGTGAAGGAGCCACAAATGGTTTCTGCGTAAGTGTCGATTCCCTCGTGCATTCCTTCTTCCTTCTTGCCAATGTTCTTCTGATCTTTCTTTGTCTTACATAACACAGAGCTCCGCTCTCTCTCTCGAGCGGTCTGTCGCGGCCTCCGTGCTTGGGGCGGCGGGAGGCTCCACCAGCACCCACCACGTGGACCCTCACGCCGAGCTTCAGGCGGCAATGGAGAGGAACGCGCGGGAGGAGCGGGAGGCAGAGCAGCAGAGGGCGGTTGCCGCCAAGGCAGCACAGGAGGCGACGGAAGAGGTCGCGAGGGTGCAAACCGACGCTGCGGCCAAGGCCCAGGCCGATGCCGCAGCTGCGGCGCAGGCGGAGGAGGCCTTATGCAACCAACTTCCGCAGCTCGTCATTCCTCTCCGTGCCGTGGCACCTGAGGTCCCGATGGTGCCGCCAGAAGGAGCCGGCGGCGACCAGCGGTTATGGAGAGGGAGGAGGGCGACACCGTTGCCCTGGAGAAGGAGGTGACTCTGCCAGCATCGGCTGCGGCGGACCAAGGCGGCCAGCCGAGCCCGCCACCCGTGTCGTCGGCTGGAGGCGGGCCGGCTGCAAGGGCAGACCTTGTGGTCCGAACTTCGGCACGCTAGCACGCAGGGAAGGCGGCCTCGGTGCCGTACCCGCAGAAGGCTAGGGGCTCAAGCTCGTTGACCTAGGAGCTGGAGACGGAGAGCGTCAGCTCACCGGAATGGACGCTGGGAGGCAAGACGGCCGTGTTGAACGAGGCGGTGCAGGACGTCCGGACTCGGCTTCAGGCTCAGGCCGCCGCCTTGAAGAGCTACAACCAGGAGTTCCTAGCGACGTGGACAACCATCTGGGTAAGCCCCTCTCTTTTTGCTTCTTGCTCTTGTATTCTTCCGTGGGGGCGCGTCAGCGCACCCACTGGGTGTAGTCCCCGAGTTCTAGGTCGGCTGCTGAGGAGGCGGCCTGGAACTTCTAAGTAGACTCGGGTGCTGACTTGTCTTTATTTGTTTGTCTGTCCTCTTTGTAGGACTATCATAACCTGCATGCGGCCGCCTTCAACTCCCATGTCCGGGAGCTGACTCAGAAGACCGTCGACTTATCTGAAAGCCGGAGTAAAGTTTTTAGACTAAGTTCATGATAATTAAGTTCATCTAATCAAATTATTAATGAACTCCCACTCAGACATACATCCCTCCAATCATCTAAGTGATACGCGATCCGAGTCAACTAGGCCGTGTCCGATCATCACGTGAGACGGACTAGTCATCGTCGGTGAACATCTTCATGTTGATCATATCTGCTATATGATTCATGTTTGACCTTTCGGTCTCTTGTGTTCCGAGGCCATGTCTGTACATGCTAGGCTCGTCAAGTCAACCTAAGTGTATTGCATGTGTAAATCTGGCTTACACCCGTTGTATGCGAACGTTAGAACCTATCACACCCAATCATCACGTGGTGCTTCGGAACAACGAACCTTCGCAATGGTGCACAGTTAGGGGGAACACTTTCTTGAAATTTAAGCCAGTGATCATCTTATTTATGCTACCGTCGTTCTAAGCAAATAAGATGCAAAACATGATAAACATCACATGCAATCAAATAGTGACATGATATGGCCAATATCATCTTGCTCCTTTTGATCTCCATCTTCGGGGCGCCATGATCATCATCATCACCGGCATGACACCATGATCTCCATCATCATGATCTCCATCATCGTGTCTTCATGAAGTTGTTTCCCCAACTATTACTTCTACTACTATGGCTAACGGTTTAGCAATAAAGTAAAGTAATTACATGGCGTTATTCAATGACACGCATGTCATACAATAAATTAAGACAACTCCTATGGCTCCTGCCAGTTGTCATACTCATCGACATGCAAGTCGTGATTCATATTACAAGAACATGATCAATCTCATACATCACATATATTTCATTCATCACATACTTTGGCTATATCACATCACAAGGCACATGCTGCAAGAACAAGTTAGACGTCCTCTAATTGTACTTGCAAGTTTTTACGTGGCTGCTATAGGTTTGTAGCAAGAACGTTTCTTACCTATGCCAAAAACCACAACGTGATATGCCAATTGCTATTTACCCTTCATAAGGACCCTTTTCATCGAATCCGATCCGACTAAAGTGGGAGAGACAAACACCCGCTAGCCACCTTATGCAACTAGTGCATGTCAGTCGGTGGAACCTGTCTCATGTAAGCGTACGTGTAAGGTTGGTCCGGGCCGCTTCATCCCACGATGTCGCCAAAACAAGATAAGACTAGTAATGGCAAGTAAATTGACAAAATCTACGCCCACAACAAACTTGTGTTCTACTCGTGCATAGAAACTATGCATAGACCTAGCTCATGATGCCACCGTTGGGGATCATTGCAGAAATTAAAAAATTTCTACGCATCACCAAGATCAATCTATGGAGTAACTAGCAACGAGAGAGAGGGGAGTGCATCTTCATACCCTTGAAGATCGCGAGACAGAAGCATTGCAAGAACGTGGATGAAGGAGTCGTACTCGAAGCGATTCAGATCGCGGTGGATTCTGATCTTAGCACCGAACAACGGCACCTCCGCGTTCAACACACGTGCAGACCGGTGACGTCTCCCGCGCCTTGATCCAGCAAGGAGGAGGGAGAGGTTGAGAAAGATGGCTCCAACAGCAGCACGACGGTGTGGTGGTGATGCAGTGGCAGTTCTCCGGCAAGGCTTTGCCAAGCTCGCGCGGAGCAGGAGAGGTGTTGGGGAGGGGAGGGGCTGCGCCTTGGATGTGATGCTACAACCCTCCCCTCACCCCTCTATTTATAGGGAGAAGGGGGAAGGGGGCCGGCCCCTCTAGATGAGATCTAGAGGGGGGGCGGCGGACAAGGGGGAGGGGGCTTGCCCCCCAAGCAAGGCGGGCGCCCCCTTTAGGGTTCCCCCCAACCCTAGGCGCATGGGCCCTGGGGGGTGGCGCCCAGCCCACTTAGGGGCTTGTTCCCTTCCACCTACATCCCATAAGGCCCTCCGGGACAGGTGGACCCCCGGAACCCCTCCGGTGGTCCCGGTACAATACCGGTATACCCTCGAATATTTTCGGTGACCGTATGATGACTTCCCATATATAAATCTTCACCTCCGGACCATTCCGGAACTCCTCGTGACGTACGGGATCTCATCCGGGACTCCGAACAACATACGTTAATCACATACAAATCTTCCTTATAACCCTAGCATCATCGAACCTTAAGTGTGTAGACCCTACGGGTTCGGGAATCACGCAGACATGACCGAGACAGCTCTCCAGCCAATAACCAACAGCAGGATCTGGATAACCATGTTGGCTCCCACATGTTCCACGATGATCTCATCGGATGAACCACGATGTTGAGGATTCAAGTAATCCCGTATACAATTCTCTTTGTCAATCGGTACGTTACTTGCCTGAGATTCGATCGTCGGTATCCCAATACCTCGTTCAATCTTGTTACCGGCAAGTCACTTTACTCGTTCTGTAATGCATGATCCCGTGACTAACCACTTAGTCACATTGAGCTCATTATGATGATGCATTACCGAGTGGGCCCAGAGATACCTCTCTGTCATACAGAGTGACAAATCCCAGTCTCGATTCGTGCCAACCCAACAGATACTTTCGGAGATACCTGCAGTGCACCTTTATAGTCACCCAGTTACGTTGTGATGTTTGGTACACCCAAAGCACTCCTACAGTATCCGGGAGTTACACAATCTCATGGTCTAAGGAACTGATACTTGACATTAGAAAAGCTTTAGCAAACGAACTACACGATCTTGTGTTATGCTTAGGATTGGGTCTTGTCCATCACATCATTCTCCCAATGATGTGATCCCGTTATCAATGACATCCAATGTCCATAGTCAGGAAACCATGACCATGGGTTGATCAACGAGCTAGTCAACTAGAGGCTCACTAGGGACATGTTGTGGTCTATGTATTCACAAATGTATCACGATTTCTGGTCAATACAATTACAGCATGAATAGTAGACAATTATCATGAACAAGGAAATATAACAATAACCATTTTATTATTGCCTCTAGGGAATATTTCCAACACTCCGAGGGGGCCACGAGGTACGGGGCACACCCTACCCCCTTGGGCGCGCCCTCCACCCTTGTGGCCATCTCGTTGAGTCTCCGACTTCATCTCCAAGTCTCCTGGTTTGCTTCTGGTCCAAGAAAGATCATCGTGAAAGTTTCGTTCCATTTGGTATTCCTTTTCTGTGAAACACTAAAGGCAAAAAACAGAAACTGGCACTGGGCACTAGGTTAATAAGTTAGTCCAAAAAATAATACAAAATATCATATAAATGCATATAAAACATCCAAAACAGATAATATAATAGCATGGAACAATCAAAAATTATAGAAACGTTGGAGATGTATCACATGGCACATGTGCCGGACTGGACACGCATACGTGTGCCAAGAGGGAACGTTCTTGATGGGCCGACGAGGATGTTGGTTCCTTTGAGTGGGGTGTATGTGAGAGTCTGGCTTAACAGAAATGATAGACTACTCATATCAATAAGGAATTCCTTCTTTTCCAGGAGCCCATTCGAAAAGAACTCCAAAGTTAAGCGTGCTTGGCTTGGGGTAATTCTAGGATGATGCCCCTAGTGAAACTATGTATCCCAGTCCAATCAACACCCCTTGCTTTCATTGTCGATCTCTTGATTTACTATTACCTATAGTCTTAATTGTTTATTCATTGTCATCATTTATCAATTTCTATCACACCGTATGTTTAATCCTTGTAACTAGCTAGACAAGATGCCTGACAACCAATGTGACCCATTGGGGACAAGCAAAAGTCGGTTGGTTGTGTGAAAGTACTTATCCTTGACTTACTTATGGTAGTTCCTACCATCAATAAACCTTGGTTCTCTACTCGAGAAATTCTTGTTGCTGGACTATTTCAACCCTTCCACTTGGGGGTTTCTAACAACTTTTGCCGAAGTATCATGAGCTAGCTCCGTTGGACGCATTGCTAGATCAGAAGAATAGTCAGGAGCCATGCGACATGCGAGGAGTTGGCCCAACGCCTGGTGCATTGAGCCAGATCCCTCCGACTCATTGCCAACTAGACTGCCAGTCGGGCGTTGCGTGATGTGTCATGAGTCGTCCGTTGGACCAACGTGCGGCGCGACAGCTTCTTCCAGTGCATTGCCGGATCAAACGGCCAATCGAGCTTTGTGTGACACATCTAGATTCGTCTGTTGTCCCAACATGTGGTGCACTGAGCCGACTCTCTCCAGCAAATCACCGGATCAGGCGGCCAGTTGGGCGTGTGACGTGCGAGGAGCCGTCCATTAACCCAACACGTGGCTCATTGGGCCAACTCACTACAAGAAATATGTCAACTAGTGACCTTTTGACAGTGACCCTGGAAGCATTGGTCATAGATCTATGACCATTTCAGACCAATTGGTCAAAAGCTGTTCGGGGGGCTCCAAACCCTAAACCATTGTGACCATTTTGGTCAGAAAGGTCGTAATTTCCTTACACGAAATGGTCACAAAGCAAACAGTGCTAGTCCGCTGCCTTATTTCTAGTTGTTAATGACCAATATAGATGGTCATAGCCTTGTAGATTGTGGTGGGTTGTGATGACTAGGCGCCATCTCATCAGTTTTGCCTATGTGTCATGTCCATGTGGCAGTTTTTGCCCTAGGTTGTGAAGCAACCTATATTTCTGTTATTCCAAAAATTCCCAAAAAATCTCATAAATGTTTTGGATCATATCTTCATCAAATATGTCAAAAACATTCCTTGCCTAGTTCAAAAATAATTCGAAAATATTCATTTTCCTATTCTGTTCAAAGCAGCACTTTGTGAAGGAAGTACCACTTTGGCATGTCCAAATGGTATCCATTTTCTACAGTGCTTTCCTATGCCCAAGTAACCATCCTCCACCAAATGCCAGCTCAATCCATTCATTATTTTGAGCCCAGCTTCAACATTCATATTTATGTCCAGTGTGGTACTTTGTAAAGCAAGTACCACCTAGGCTCCTCCTTTTGAGGTGAAAATTTGTGAAGACGGTCTTCTTAGTAACTGATCATCCTCAGCCAAAACTCACGCCCATTAGCCATGTGCATTTCCCGTACCGCAAATCAAACACTTGGCTGCTTATTCATGTTTGAGCATCGATCGGTCTCCTCGTGAGAATCTTATGTTGCGATTTTCTTCCAAGCACCTACCTGGGGAGTGCCCAACCCACTAGACATGCCTAGGCCGCCCAGAACACATGGCAACTCCACGGTCACGCGGTGACCACGCGGCGGGCATGCGAGCTTACGCGCTCTAGAGTTGGGCCCTCGGCCACCGTCCAAACCTCGATGTCTCGCCATCAGACCATGTATTTCTGATTAAATATATTCTTATTTACCTAGAAATGATTTTTGGAAAAAATAAAGAGCAAACTATGAGGCAGCTGCAGTTCAAATTTGACCCGTTTCCATCTAAATCGGCGGCAATTTGTCTTTTTCACCAGAGGTGGATCAAAACTTTTTTCACCCAACCATTTTGTCAATTGTGCATTATATATGGCCTAGTATTTTATAAAATTGATTTGGTCCATTTTTGCAACAATTACTTGGTAGTTCCTTCACAAAAAACCTCCTTTTGGGCACTCGGAAAATGAAAAATGAATTTTCCGTGCAAAGAAAATGAAAACTTCCTTTGTCAACATTGTTTGGAATTCCAAGATGTACCCTTGTGCACAATATGAGATCATTTGAACAAACTATGCCATGAATGTGGCCATAAGATTGATCATTTGGCGTGAAAGCCATGAATCTTCACGCATGATAGCTCATTTCTGAGAACACTTTTTTAAAATAATTACTGTATTACAAGTTTATTATTTTTCCTGGAAACTTGGTCACATATAATGACACAATGCGAAGGTTTTCTAATTTTTTGATTTTTTTGAATTTTTTATGCCCGTTTCAAAATGCGGTCAAAACGGCGGGCTTGACCGTTCCTAGCTAGTGGTTGAATCTTGGATTTTTTTTGGTGTTTCTATGATTAAATAGATACTTATGTACCTAGAAATGATTTTTAGAAAAAATAAAGAGCAAACTACAAGGCATCTACAGTTCAAATTTGACCCGCTTCCAACTGAATAGACGGAAATTTGTCTTTTACACGAGAGGTGGATCAAAACTTTTTACACCCAACCATTTGGTCAATTGTGCATTAAATATGGCCTAGTATTTTAGAAAAATGATTTGGTCCAATTTTGCAACAATTATTTGGTAGGTCCTTCACAAAAAAACCTCATTTGGGGCAATCGAAAAATGGAAAATGGTTTTTCCGTGCACACAGAAAATGAAAACTTCCTTAGGAAACATTGTTTGCCATTCCAAGATGCACCCTTTGGCACAATATGAGATCATTTGAACAAACTATGCCAAGAATGTGGCCATAAGATTGATCATTTGGCTTGATAGCCATGAATCTTCACACGTGATAGCTCGTTTCTGAGAACACTTTTTTAAAATAATTGCCGTATTGCAAGTTTGTTATTTTTACTGGGAACTTGGCCACATATAATGACACAATGCGAAGGTTTCCCAATTATTTGATTTGTTTTGAATTTTTTATGCCCGTTTCAAAATGCGGTTAAAACAGTGGGAATGACCGTTCCTAGCTAGTGGTTGAATCTTGGAATTTTTTTGGTGTTTCTCTGATTAAATAGATACTTATGTACCTAGAAATGATTTTTGGAAAAAATAAAGAGCAAACTACAAGGCAGCTGCAGTTCAAATTTGACCCGCTTCCAACTGAATAGACGGAAATTTGTCTTTTTCACGAGAGGTGGATCAAAACTTTTTACACCCAACCATTTGGTCAATTGTGCATTAAATATGTCCTAGTATTTTAGAAAAATGATTTGGTCCAATTTTGCAACAATTATTTGGTAGGTCCTTCACAAAAAAAAACTCATTTGGGGCAATCAAAAAATGGAAAATGGTTTTTCCGTGCACAGAAAATGAAAACTTCCTTAGGAAACATTGTTTGCCATTCCAAGATGCACCCTTTGGCACAATATGAGATCATTTGAACAAACTATGCCAAGAATGTGGCCATAAGATTGATCATTTGGCTTGATAGCCATGAATCTTCACACGTGATAGCTCGTTTCTGAGAACACTTTTTTAAAATAATTGTCGTATTGCAAGTTTGTTATTTTTCCTGGGAACTTGGCCACATATAATGACACAATGCGAAGGTTTCCCAATTATTTGATTTGTTTTGAATTTTTTATGCCCGTTTCAAAATGCGGTCAAAACAGCGGGAATGACCGTTCCTAGCTAGTGGTTGAATCTTGGAATTTTTTTGGTGTTTCTCTGATTAAATAGATACTTATGTACCTAGAAATTATTTTTGGAAAAAATAAACAGCAAACTATGAGGCAGCTGCAGTTCAAATTTGACCCGCTTCCAACTGAATCGGTGGAAATTTGTCTTTTTCACGAGAGGTGGATCAAAACTTTTTACATCCAACCATTTTGTCAATTGTGCACTAAATATGTCCTAGTATTTTAGAAAATTGATTTGGTCCAATTTTGCAACAATTATTTGGTAGGTCCTTCACAAAAAAAACCATTTTGGGCACTCGGAAAATGAAAAATGATTTTTTCGTGCAAAAAAAATGAAAACTTTCTTAGGCAACATTGTTTGTCATTCCATGTTTGTTATTTTCCTGAAAGGTAGTTCACAATTGGTGACACAATGAGAAGGTCTTTTATTTTTTTGAATTTCTGTGATCATAAAATAGCTTACATGATTTTAACATCTTATTTTTAAATCTATCACGACCAATTTAGTTGGTCATAATGTTGTATTGCGTTCTGATTGGTCCGTGGACCAGACACGCGGATCATGCACGAAACACCGTTGGATCCTCTCGGATCCAACGGCAGCCCTCACCCCTCGCCTCCCCCACCAACCCCACGTGAGGCGAAACCCTAGCTCTCTTCTCCCCCGTTTCCATCCACCACCACCACCCCCCCCCGCCTCCTTTCTTTCTTTCTTTCTCTCCCTCCCCCCTCTCCCCTGATGTAGATCCCCCTCGTCGCCGCCACCCACCCCTCAGAACCTCCCCGCCACCCACCTCTGCAGCCGCCCTCACTCTCCCCTCGTCTCCCTCGTCCTCGACCAACCTCGCGTCCCGCGGGGCTCTCACATCGCCGCCACTCCACGCCCGCGCACGATAGAAGTGAAGCCTGAGGTCTTCCTCCGATGCTCCTCTGCCTCCCTTGCCCGCGGGGCTCTCTGCTCCACCGCCGCCGCCGCATCGGAGCACGCACGCACGCGACGCCGTCCCCGCCTCGCTCGGTCCGTCCCGCCGTTCGCCTCCTCCTTCGACTCCACACTCTCCTTCCACTCCACCCTCTCCTTCTCTCCATGTCAAAACCCTAGATCGACGCTATGGCCACCTCGCAGGCGGCGTGTGCAGGTGAGATCTGGTATTGCCCCCCCTTTCTTCTCCTCCTCCTTCTAGATTTCTTCAGCTTGCTCGAATCTCATTGCGTTTGTGCGGGTTTGTGCAGGCCATCCAAGACGGCGGGGCCATGTTCGCCTTGTCTGTGGGGACGGAGGCGGCGGCGGTTTCCAGGAAGATGGTGAACCTCAGCTCCCCTCCCCGGCGGCGCTGCAGCAGCAAGATGGTGAAGGGATGCACCGGCCAGCGCGTGAGGCTCTATGTCCACGGCACCATCCTCGGATACAAGAGGTGAGAAGCTCCCTCCGCTGGCGCGACTCTGCTCCTTCTCCCTCGCGTGGGTATCTGAATTCCTGGTCTTGGTTGGGCACGCAGATCCAGGCAGATCCAAGTGAACACCAGGGAGGACGTGGCCTGGTACGGCAGCAAGAGGATGGCCTGCGTCTACAAGGCCAAGACCAAGCAACGACACCAACTACCACTACATCTGGGGCAAGGTCTCCCTCTCCCATGGAAACACTGGTGTCATCCACGCCAAGTTCACCCCCGCTGAGGCCATGGTGAGTTGTTGGGTCGAACTTCTCCGGTTGTCTGTTTCGGTGGCATGCATAAGATTTAAACAAACTAAATTGAGCTATATACCTTCTGTGATATCTAGTTCTGTGCCACTGTTTATGGAGTTGTGAGACTTGTCGTGTGTGTATTAGACCCCGCTTGCTTGTTCAGGGGATATTTAGGGTCGAGATAGTGTCACACATGTGACTGGACTGCAGCAAGTCTGAAACTGCAGACTCTACTTCATGTTGCTGTTATTTCTTGAAGCCTTGAATAGCTAAACTTGGGCACCACGTACGTCTCCTCCCTGTAATTTGATGTACTGACTTGTGTTGCCTGCTGAGTGCTGACGGTATTAGGTTCATTATGTTGCTGTAGCATGTGTCTGAAACATGGACAAATGGGCACCCTTTAGGGTATTCTGTGACCCTCTTTAGTTCAACTAAATGAACTGGTTTGAAGTCTGAACCTCTCTTATGTACTCCATGTTTACTGAATTTCACTGAATTTACTGAATGTGCATGTGAATCTCAAAATTATCCATAGTGTGTGTGTGTGTGTGTGTGTGTTCGAGTGTAGGAGTGCAAATGGGCACCCTTTAGGGTATTCTGTGACCCTCTTTAGTTCAACTAAATGAACTGGTTTGAAGCTCTAGTATGCTTAGAGTGACTGGTTTCATTAGTCTCTTAATCGACAAGTTAACTGGACTATTTTGCTGTATTTCCATCATACACCTTTGATTTATTTAGTGACTGCAGACTGTGATTATACAGTAGAAGTAGTTAGTATCTCTGTAGACTGCATATTATACAGTAGAAGTAGTTAGCCAATTTCTAGGGGTTGTCTGTTCACCTGTTAGTATCTCTGTAGACTGTACATGCTTCAAATGGGGATGGCTTTTATGATCCCTTGAATGCATTTTGATCTTAGTAGTACTTACCACACAGTAACAAAATAAGTAGCAGCCTGAGCTTTCAGGTTCAGGGTTTCTCTTGTTTTCTTGATTCATTTATACTATATGATTCAGGTTTTATACTTTGCCAGTAGGTAGCTCATACTGCCCGCTTGCTTCTACTTTGAATATTGTGGTCTGCATGCTTTAGTCACTGTGCCCCTAGTTCTTTTTTTGTAGGGAGCTATGCTTATCATCAGAAATTCTTGGTGATGATGTTATTCCTCTTTTGGTTCATGTGTTGCAATTATATACCACATAATTCTACACCATGTGGTGCACTTAAGTATCTTAGTGACTTCATTTGATGTGTGTATTTCTGTTAATTTTAAGCTTCTGTTGCTGTGAAAATGTACCTCACTGACCGTCTGTCTATTTATTGTGTACTTCTTGCATGAGGAGGTGACTAGTGATGCGGCGCGCCAAGCAGCAGTAGGGGAAGGGGGTCTCCTGATCAAGGAGGCGGAGGAGTAGGGGCATGCCCAGCCGGCAGCCCTGTCCTGCTCGTGGGGGAGGGGCAGGAGGGGTCTGCTCCTCTGCTTCCATTGCGACCGCGGCAGGTAGCTCCTCCATCTCCCTCCCCCTCTTCCCTGATAGCGTACATCACAATCTTGTTAATTGTTATTGTTATTGCGATCACAATCTTGTTAAGATGCATCTGTGGTGGTGGTCTTCTGGCCACCACAATCTTGTTAGTTGTTATTGCGATCATCTTTCTTTTCGATGAACTATGCCACAATATGTGTTTTGCAAGGTTCAGTGGCTACTAAGTTTTGATTATTTGCAACTTGTATGTCCTTGTTGGTTTATTGTACGTTCTAAAAAGCCGTGAATAGTCTTCACTTATATAGCCAACACCTTTATTTTGTTTTGTTTTGTTCTGTGCTCACTAGTGATACCTGACTAAGGTTCCCTGAATATAGGAGTAGACTGTAGGTGAAGAAAAATTATAACCTGAAAGTAATCATATGTACTACTCCCTCCGTCCCATAATATAATTATTGGTACATAATTTTCTTTACTTATACACACAGAATAGATAGAGGTGACGTGTGGTTATATTCTGTTGTACATATACTTCGGGATTTAGTCCCTATCTGCTTTGTATATTTTTTTATTTTGTTTCTAACTCTTTTGGTTATTGTTAGATGCCTTGGTTCAGCCTCTACAAACATACCCGAAAATGGTGTTTCCTCTCATTTACAAGAGCTCCAGCAAAGTGAACTAGGAAGTATATTTGAAGTTCTAAGCCGTGTAGCAAAGAGTTATATGTTCTGTCTTATGTGTAATAGACTGGAAAGAATTGAATAATATTGTAATAGACTGTGTACAGATTGTAGTTGACTTATTTATCCTTCTTTGACGAACTACATTTGTCATGTTCTATTTGAAATATTCATTATGTGGTTTCAAAGCGTGTGAAATGGAACCTGACTCATGGAGCCCACTTATGAAATCACTTTTGAATTTTCTGTCACGTGGGTCTAATGTGTGAGATTATGACAAGTGGTATCCATCTGATTGGTGGGACCAGCAACCAAATATAATGGCCTAGGCCCAAACAAATGTTAAAAGTCCATGACCAAGAAATAAATAAAAGACTGAATTGTTGGGCTTGGCCCATGAAGTCTGACAAAAAATTGACAGGAAAAAAATATATAGAAAGGCTGAATTAATGGGCTCGGCCCATGTAAAATACCCAATTGGACCGGGCTGAATCTTGTGCCACATCAGCTTACCACGCTGGATGCCTACGTGGCCTGGAGAGGTTGCTAGTGACCAAAACGCCAGAGTGGACATATTTTGGTCATAAACGTCTTCGACCATTCCAGAAGAAAGGTCGCTATAGTTAGTTTACGACCGCCAGCTTTTGACCTTCTCTTTTTGATCACAAAAAGGTCGCAAATGAAAAACCATGACCTTTCAGTGACCAATAGTCAAGGTCACAAGTTGACATATTTCTTGTAGTGACTCCACTCCAGCACATCACCGGATCACGCGATTGCTTGGGCCTTGCAACACGTGCCAGGAGCTGTCTGTTGGCCCAACGTGCGGTGCATTGAGCCAGCTCTCTCCAGCACATCACCAGATCAGGCGATCGGCAGGGCATGGCATGACATGTGTGCAGTCATCCGTTGCCCCAACGTGCGTGCCCCCAATACATTGTCAGATCAGCGCGGCTAGCTGGCATTGCGTGACGTGCCACGAGCCAACCGTTAGCCCAACGCGCGACCCTCCAGCACATTGCCCGATCAGGAGGCCAGCTAGCATTGTGTGATGTGTCAGGAGCTACTCGTTGGCCGAACGTGCACCCACATCGCCAGATCAGGTATCCAGCTGGCGTTGCGTGACGTGCCAGGAGCGAGTTGTTGGCTCAACGTGCGGCTCTCCAGCACATCGCCTGGTCAGGCAGCCAGCTGGCATGGCGTGACGTGCCAGCAGCCAGCTGTTGATCCAACGTGTGACCCTCGAGCACATTGCCCGATCAGGTAGCCAGCTAGCGTTGTGTGATGTGTCAGGAGCTAGCCGTTGGCCGAACACGCCACCCACATCGCCAGATCAGGCAGCCAGCTGGCGTTGCGTGACGTGCCAGGAGCGAGTCGTTGGCTAACGTGCGGCTCTCCAGCACATCGCCTGGTCAGGCAGCCATCTGGCATGGCGTGACGTGCCAGCAGCCAGCTGTTGATCCAACGCGTGACCCTCGAGCACATCGCCTGGCAGCCAGCTTGCGTGGCGTGGCAGCGGCCAGCCGTTGGCCCAACACGCCACCCTCCAGCACATCGCCGGACAGCTGGGCGTTGCGGGTGATACCACACGCGTTGTGTTAGATATTCCGATATTTATGTCCATTCATTTAGTCATTCCTTAAATATCTTCCAAAGGTACGGATGTATTCCAAATTATTTATTTTCAATAAATAAATAAGACAATAGATATGAAAATACTAAGTAAATCGGGAACGCTGCACGGTGCCGTCGGATCTAAGATCCGACGGCCCTCCACGGTTGGATCACGAGGGAGGGAGAGCCCATGCCCCACACACACGCGCCCGGACGGACTCCTGCGGGCGGCACACGCCGGCGTCGAGCCCAAACCCACAAGAAAAGAAAACCACAGCGAGCGTTCGCTCCTCGGAGTTTTGCTATATATAGACGGCGCATGCAAGCAATTGCCAGACTAGAACCTCCGCAACACATTTGCTGCCCCCTTTAATCCCCTTCCTCCCTCCCTCCTTCCTCCTTGTCGTCTCGCGCCGATGGAGTCCTCGCCGACGCCCGCGTCAGCAATGCCGGCGCCGTCCCCCGCTTCGTCGTCGCGATCGAGGGACAATCGCCTCCTCGTCGGCTTCGACCTCCCGGCCTCCTGGGGGTACCGCCGGCCCATGGCCTTCTGCAAGGACCCCGAGTCCAGCCCCCCTGCGGCGGCGGCGGCGGCGGGCGACGAGGCGCTGCGCAACAGCTCCCGATCCCCGCCGAAAGCCGCCCCCGTGGCGGCGCCGGGGGAGGCTAAGCACGCCCCTCCGGCCGACGAGGGCGCCGCGGCGGAGGAATCTGCCCGGAAGCAGTACTACCAGCTGAGGGACCGGAGGGGCGGCCGGGACGGCGCGGAGGACGCGCAGGAGCACAGGAAGCTCTGGAACATGGACGGCGGCGGCTCCTCCTCCGGCGGCAGGATTAGCGCCGGGTTCTCGGTGGAGCTCACCAAGCAGGAGATCGAGGCGGACTTCCTCGCGATGACCGGCAAGAAGCCGCCGCGCCGGTACAAGAGGCGGCCCAAGGCCGTCCAGCGCCAAATCAACGTGCGTAAGCAAGACACGCCCCCAAAAAAAATTCCTCGATCGCGCTCGCGAAATCCTCCCTTTCCCTCCTCCGATTACTCACCTCTCATCTTGTCTTCTTCTCCCGCAGTCCATCTCCCCCGGCGAGTTTCTCTCGGAGGTGAACCGCGATCGCTACAAGGTGAACGAGGTAAGCATTCTCCAAATAAAAAATTTCAATCTTTGGTCCATCTGGCACTTGTTCCTGTTCGTTCCGGACGCTGATTCGGCGCTGGATTGGTGCAGAAAGGGGGATTCTGAGGGAGTCGCGATTCGGAGCAAGAGATGGATTTCCTGCCGGGAATTGTGGGTCGATCAAGAGATGGTTCGTCAGAGTTGAGGTTGAAGTCGAAGTGCGTCATGTCATCAGAGTCGATAGATAGATTCAGGGTTGAATAGTTCCAGTTCGTCAATGCCTTGGCAATTGATCGTGTATCATGTAATGTGAGTCAGTCAAACCCTAATACAGTGTATGTTGTGGGGTGTTTCCTTGGTTGGCTTATCATCGGGATATGGTTCAAGGATTTCTCCTGTTCTGCTCCCGTATCTGTTCTGTTGTTGAGTGTCGAAGCCAGTTCTGTTGTGCTGCAGAAGAACCTCAGATCTTGGTTGCAGGCCGGCAGAAATGGGGACTATTGTAGAATCTTCATCAACTTTTCATTTCAGTCATAGTCGTCAATTTATATCCTTTTCTGTTGCTGCATCTTTTGTTTCTCTGAAGCATTGCTGCATCTTGTTTTGAACTCTCTGCATTGCTAGAACAGTAGATATACTCTGTTCATGCGTTCTTTTCTTTATTTGGAGCCATGCATACTCTGCTCTGTTTATATGTTGAGTGGTTAGTTTTTGCCACAACCACATTCCAGATATGTCCAGCAGCACTTGCTCGTCTCCATCTGACAGAAAGCAAAAACCTGCCCCTCCCTAGGTCAGTTTGGTAGCACCAGTACAGAAAGCAAGAAACTGTTCAGTTTGGTAGCATCAGTACACTAATCTCCCTTGTTTTTATCTAAACAGCATTTTGGAAGTGCTGCTGCTCACACTCAAACTCAGCATGAAGACAGATGCAGAAATTGGCTGGCCAAAATCAGTTTGGTAGCATGAGTACACTTATCTCCCTTGTTTTTAACTTTTTTATCTAAACAGCATTTGGATAAGCATTTGGCCGTGCTGCTGCTCACACTCAAACTCAGCATGAAGACAGAGATGCAGAAATAGGCCGGCCAAAATCAGTTGAGCAGGAACCCTATGCCAATCTCTCCAGACTCAGGTGGTTAAGCTAAGGTAGGGTTAGCAGCAGAACAAACCCAGGTTAAGGTAAGGTTAGCAGCAAACCCGAGTCAGGGGCATTTGACTGTCATGTAGTAAGTGCTTCAGAAATCCATGCTGAAACCTGAGAGAACGGTGTGCTGATGTCCTGCTCCTAGCTAGCACATGACGCAGCTTGGTTAAATGGAAAGAAAAGACTTGCAAAGAAAGAGGCTGTGTTGGGTAATGAGTCCAAACCGCATGATCTCCCAATCATTATCCTGGTCTGCCTACTCCGTACTCTTCACTGAAAGCGACTGCTTAAACTTGAGAACTGTCTCTCTCTCTTCTCTCTCTCTCAGCTAAATATTCTAAAATGCGATTTTTTGAGAATCTGTATTTGGGTTCAGCTTTGGACTTACAGTTAAGTGCCACGGTGTCACGCTGATGTGTTGCTTAATTGGGTTTTAGCCAGGCCAGCAGCCTTCAGGCACCAAACTGTCACTGTTGCACTGTGTCTCCTTGATCGCCATGGCAAAGCTAGGCGGTGCCTGACTTTTTTTATGGTGTCTCTAACTTCGTGACAGGGTCAGACTGCCGGTGGCTGACAATTTGTACTTGGCGATCTTGTGTGCCCAATGAGCTCAGGCGCCACTGCCTCTCTGAATGCCGTTTATGACATGCTTCTTGCCAGCATTTACTCACCCGATCGCCCGCGGTTGATGCGATGTGATGCGATGCAGTCTTCCACTAGCAAAAATTTTGCCACCGTAACTGCGCAGATGTTGTACGGTTCACCATTTCACACCTGCTTCTTATGGGCAAAGGGTTTTCTCTTCTTGACCTCTTCATCTTAAAAAAAAATGGTTTTATCTTCTTACAGTCTCCTCAGTTTGTTTTCGTAAGTGTTTTTCCATCTTTATTTCACTTCACTTGTGGGATTCGATTGATTGGCACCTTGAGCATTCTTTCGACCAAGTTGGTCGTCTAAATATCTTAAGCCTCTTAGATTCCAAGTATTCTTTTACTCCCTCCGTTCCTAAATATTTGTCTTTCTAGAGATTTCAACAAGTGACTACATACGGAGTAAAATAAGTGAATCTACACTCTAAAATATGTCTATATACATCCGTATCTGATAGTCCACTGAAATCTCTAAAAAGACAAATATTTAGAAACGGAAGGAGTATATGAATTATGGAGGATTAGGTTCCTTGGAAATGCTTTCTACATGGCTTGTTAGGATTGAGTACTGTAAGAAATTGTCCTGAGGATATTTTGTACAATATTTCATAAGAAAAATCTCTATCCACTGAAACCTTTCAAAAAGTGTTTTTTGTTTGCGTGTATTGCAGTCAAACAGACTTCGGTGCAAACAAAATCCTACACGATATGAGTGAGCATGGTTTGCAATCTCCTGTTCTTTTTTCTTTTTCTCTCGCCATTGGAATCGCGCGAATCAAAATGGTCTGTCGATCATGTAATGCAAATTCTCAAACCCTACATTTTCTTTGGATAAAGGATGATTGAACCCAGGCCTCTGCATCTGCAAATCCACTTAACAAAATAATCAAGGATGGATGGATCCTACGCACAACGTCCTTTTATTTTGCGTCGTTGTGCCGGGGTTTGGCCTAACTAGATTCAATGTATTGTAAGTCGTGCAGTAGGAAGGTGTTTATTTCCTCTTATTGGTGTGTTGCTAGGTATAAAATTCATGTACCGAACGTCTGCGTCTTTACTAGGTTTCTCAAACAAGAAGGAACGTGTTTCTTTCCTAATTTTTTGTCATGTTTTCAGTTTTCTAGGATGAGGGAATCATATAGTTCAGTGAAAAACACATGCTTTGCTATCCGCAATTTTTATTTTTTGGAGGCCCATCTTGCATCTCCTAAAGGCCCCTCAAACTGCAAGATACGTCCCTTGTATTTTAGATTAGCTTACCAAAACAAAGTGGAAAATCAATTTTCCCTACTTCAATACATTGATGGAGGCAAATCTCTCCTGATATCCATAATAAATACTAAGATCTTACGTTCTTCAAAGCACATTTAGTTGTATATTACCCTACTTACAAATTAACGATCGACCAAAACGAGTCGATCTTCTCGAGATTTCAGGACATCAAATAATAGCACAGATCTTAATGGCGAGACATGCAAAAATTCTGGAGTGGAGTGATTCAATCTCTATCTCTTTGTTGTCTAGGGGGCTGATCGCATATTCACCGTTGCAAAATGTGAAGCATGGTTTAGTTGCCGCTCTGATGATAATCGATGGGTTTGTAAAAAAAATAAAGAACATTTTCTGAAGAATGTGAATGTGTTTAGAATGTATGTGAACAATTATCTTGAAAAGTTGTGAACATTTTTTTAGAAGTATGAACATTTTTTAAAAACCACAAAAAATTATGAAAATGTTGAGAATATTTTTTTCAAAGTACATTGGGAAGAAAATTTGGGAAAATAGGAAAAATTCAGAAAAAAAGGGAAAGGAATAAAAATAAAAATAAAGCCTTGGAAAGCCGATAAAAAATAGCCGCCGATTCTGTGGCTCGGTGTGGTGGTCTTGTGTGATTGCCCACTTCGTTGCAAAGAGCGACAAATAGGGCACCGCCATATAATTGAGTGTTTGCTCAAAAAAATATAATTGAGTGAAAATAATTGCTTCGTTGTCCACATTTTTTTTATTATTATTATTACTACTACTACTACTATTGCTGTTGTTGTTGAGGCATGTTTCTTAAAGCCCCCCCCCCCCCCCCCCCCCCCCAATTGCAAGATATGGCCCCTTTTATTTTAGATTAGCTTTCCAAAACAAGTTGGGAAATTATTTTTTCCTATTTAGATACATTGATGGAGGAAAATTTCCTCCAATTTGTAAAATAAATACTAAGATCTTATGTGCTTCAAAACATATTTAGTTGTATGTTACTTAGCAATTAAAGATTGAACAAAAGGAGTCGATCTTCTCGAGATTTCGAGATTTCAAATACTATCACAGATCTTGATGGCAAGTCATGCAAGAGTTCTGAAGTGGACTGATTCGATCTTGATCTCTATCTTCTCTATGGGGGGTGATTTCACATTCGCCGTTGCAAGATGTGAAGCATTATTTAGTCCTACTCTAACAATGACCGGCCGGTTTGTTTTAAAATTGAGAACATTTTTCGGAAACATGGCTATTTTTAAAATGTCTGTGAATAATGTTTGTAAAAAGCATGAACAGTTTGTAGAAGTCCCAAAAAATTGCAATTTTAAGATACTTGTTTCTTGAAAAAATTGGCACAATTATTGAAAAAACAAGAAAAGTTTCAGAAAAAAGGAAAAGAAGAAAAACAAAAATAAAGCCATTATCTAGCTAAATGGGTTGGCCCACTATGTCACTCACTGATGTGATCCTGTGCGATTGCCTAGCGTTTCGTCGCAAAGAGCGACAAATAGAAAATCACCATATAATAGAGTGAAAATAATTGCTTGGTCATCCATATTTTATTTGTATTTTTCTGAAGGCCCGTTTCTTAAAGTCCCCTCAGATTGCAAGATACCGCCCTCATAGACTAGCTTTCTAAAACAAAGTGGAGAAAATAAATTTTCTTGTTTTGGTACATTGGTGCAGTTAAATCCCCTTTGAATTTTCAAAATAAACACTAAGATCTTACGTGATTTGAACCATATTTAGTCGTATATGTCCCTATCTAGCAATTAACAATCGACCAAAAGGAGTCGATCTTCTCGAGATTTTGGGAGTCAAACACCACTACCACATATCTTAACGTCGAGGCATGCAAGAATACCGAATATATGATGTGGACTGATCGATCTCGATATTTTTGATATCTAGTGATGATATCACATATCCAAAATAAATACTACCCAAATCTTAGTGATTCAAAGCATATGTAGTTGTATATTTCCCTACGTAGCAATTAATAACAATCGGACAAAAGGAGTCGATCTTCTCAAGTTTTCGTAATGTCAAGCAGTACTACCACAGCCCACAGGTACTAGTGTAGATAACTGCAAATATACTGAACAACTGCAAAAGATACTGATGGTGGAGGTGGTGCAGCAATCCGAGATCACCTAGGCTCTTTCCGGGCTGGCGCTTGTCATGTGTTCAGTAATGTTTCAGTCCCGGAGCATGTGGAGCTGCTTGCCTGCCGCCGGGGACTGCAATTAGCACATGAAGTTGGCGCGACAAAGCTGGTTTTAGAAACTGATAATTTATCTGCGGCACACGTCCTCAACTCAGGTGATCTCGATCGATCAAGGTTTGGGCAACTCATTCAGGAGACTAAGGAGCTGCTCGCAGGTGTAACCAAGTCTTGTGATTGTACGCATATTCGCCGTTGCAATTTTTATTTTATTTTTGAGACACATTCGCCGTTGCGAGCTGATCCAACGGGTTTGGCGCTAACTTGTTGGGCATGGGCGAAGATCGCGTCGGACCGAACCCAACCGGTCCCGTCTCGCCTCATTTCACGTCGCGGAGCGGCGCCCGGTCGCACGGTGGGCGAAGCGGCGAGCGCTACAGGAGCTTCGCGTCGCGTCGCCTCGCAGCCTCCCTGCCCCTGGGCGTGCGGTGCGGCTCCCCTGGCTTCCTGGCTTCTTTCTGGCCATCGCACCGCCGGCGCTCAAGTGCTGCGTGGTTCCACGCGTGGTGTCGCGTCGGAGTGGTAGCTCGGCGCCAAGTGTCTCGTCGACCTGCGGCAGCTTTCCTTTTCGACATTCGACGCGGCAAACCTAGCTAGGCACGTCGTGCGCGGTCGTCACGGATCGAACGACCGGGCCGGCACGTGTTTACGACCGTACGTGCGTAGCCGGTCGTCGTCGAAGAGCCCAGGTTGCCACCAGCCCGACGCTCTCCACCGGCGTGGCATTGGCACGCAGCAGGGAGACCCAATCAGCATTCAGCACGCCCAGGCGCACCCACCCACACCTGCTCTGCTCGCTTCTTTGATTAATCATCGTCCTCCTCCGTCTTGGCACTATGGCAGCATTCTTTTCTGGGGTCAACTGCACTGCACGGTGGCCACCTCGTTATTCCACGCACGTACGCACGCTACAAACCGGATGGAAGGCTCGGAGCCGACACTCCATTTTTCTTTGCCGATCCTTCAGTCGTCGCCGGTACATTCATTGATCGTGGACACGCCTGTGCAGAGGAAAGGCGGCAAAGCTTTTTGAACAGTTCCAGGACCGACCGGAGCCGGCCGGTGCCCGACCCGACCCGGCGGGAAGACCAGGTCCAGCACAACAAGCAGGGCGGCGCGCAACTCACTGCCCCGCGGGCCCGGTGCCAGAAACACAAGGCGGCGCTGCATGGACGCTCTCCCAGCCTTCCATCTGGGTCCCTGTCTCCAGCTCTCGCCGTCACAGACGTCGCCTCAACCGCACGCCAGCTTCTTCCCTCCGTTAGTCCGTTTGGTGGTGGATAATAACGGACATGCCTTTTCCGTCGGTGATCTCACGTCGCCGCCGCGTGCGCACTCCACGATTTTTCTCGATGACAACTGACAACTGACAAGCCATGATCTTCCGGCAGCCAAGGTCTGCCACGCATCCGGATGAACCCATGTAGTTGTAGCCAATCTTGAACCATACACCACATCCTAATGGAGAAGATGCAATTAAATAGGATGTGCACGGCCGACTCGAGCACCCGGTTGCAATGGGATTCCTGCAATTTGGCCATCCAGTCCTACCAAGCAAGCAGTCATCCAAATGCGGTTTTGCATGATCAACCACACAAAAACTTGCACTTCGACGGCGCCCAATTCTTCAAGATCGTGCCCTTGAAAGTTGAAACTCGTTGTCTTAGTACCAGAAAATTGCGCCTTATAGCCCAATGTCGTGGAGTACCAATCCGAGGTGGTGAACTTTCAGGTAATGGTGTCGGGACGGCCACCACGGAGGCCCACCGGGGACACATGTGTCCAGGGTGCGATGAATTCTTGTATGTGTGCCACCATCAGCCCATTAGTTATGATTTGATCGACCAAAGCGTCATTTTGAGGAACCTTCGTCGCGCACCATTCATTGCTCTCGGATATATAAAAAATGAGGGGTGCGATGTGTTTTGGCCTTTGCACATCCACTAATGGTGACCTCCGTAAGGGCAGGAAACAAATCAACGTCCTTGGCATCGCACGAGCTCTCAGTGCCCACCCAAGTTCTTTCTGGCGCTTCCCATTCAAGCCATGGCCATCGAAGGCGAAGGGCGCGGGCAAACTTATGTAGGTTCAAGATCCCAAGGCTGTCGAGATTTGAGGATCGACACACCAACGTCCAGTTAATCTTGCAGTTGCCACCGGGGACCTTGTCGGAGCCCACCTAAAGAACAGCTCTACGAATCTTATCAATGGACATTACGAACTCCACTGGAATGACAAGTGCTGTGATGTGATAAATCACAATGGCGGTGAGGATTTGACCAAGGTGGTGCTGCTTGTCGCCGTACAATGTTTCCCCTGCCAAGGGCGGAGCCTGCTGGCGACCTAGTCCTCAAGGTACTGGAAGTGTATCGGCTTGACATGAATGAAATTATGAGACCTGGACTAATTGCGTAGAGCCTCTAAATTGCACCACTAACATAGTCCACAACTTCATCGTTATTCTTCCAACTGCTAGAAAGTCTATATGATTCAAAGCGATTTTTGTGAAATAAAAAAAGCGAGATGCAACATGGATGGGCCCATGGACAACATATAAAGATAGAGCCGATTTTTTTATGCAAGATAGGTACCATCTGAAATGAAAGAGATAACACCAACGAAATAAGTCGAACCGTGGTCAGCCGAGATGCACGACTGCGTCTTTTCGAAACAAAAAAAATACTGCAATTGCCAAATACCCCTCCATCTTTGATAGAAACACTGTAGCGCATGGAAATCGTGGTGTTCATTTCATGCCTAAAAGGCTACAAGAAACAAGTTATAATCCGTTTGGAAACCGGGGCCAACAGCCAAACGAAAGGTGTCTGGCAAGGGACACGGCCTGAGCAGAGCAGCCGCGACGCGGCAACGAGGCACGCACGTGTGGCGCCGTGGTCGTTGAGGATCCACCACAGCGTGTAGCAGGCACCAGGCCGGCGGCCGGAGATAGAACGAACCCAGGTTTCGGACGACGTCGTCCACTGGCCCTGGCCGATGCTCTCCACCGACCGGGCGCGGCACGGCAGGTTCACGCAGCGGAGAGAGAATCTTGGGTGCGGTGCGGTGCGGCCGGACGCGACAGCGCCACGCCGCGCGCACATCACACCACACCTCCCCGCGTACGTACGCAGCACGCTTGCACCTTTTCCGCTGCTCTTTCTTTAATTAAATTAAATTAATCTCCCTCCGTTTTGGGCAGCAGTTTGTCCGGTCAAATGCCCGGCGCTCTGCTCGTCGTTGCTCCTCGCGCACTCCGACCAAATCCGATCTCTGAGCAGCAGCCAGCACTTGATTTTCAGATCCTCCGGCCATCGTCGTCCCCCGATCGGCTGATGATCGGAGCTCCGTGCCCGGCGGGAAGACTTCACTGACCAGGAGGTCTAGGGGGGAGACACAAGGCGGTACAGTCGCGTGCCTACGGGCCCGGGGCCAGAAACCCAAGGCGGCGCTGCATGGCCGCGCCCTGTATCCCTGTCGTGCGGGGCCCGCCGGCGCTCGTCCTCTCGCCGTCACGGACGTCGCCACATCGGCACGCCAGCTTCACATCCTTGGTTTGGTGGATATACTCCTACTGCTAATAACAGATTGGCCCCGCCGCCCAGTCGCCTTTCCCGTCGGCGACAGCATTTTCTAAGTGATAGGACGACAAGTATACTGCGGCCCCACGGGTCAGCGACCTTGCACGCTAACAAGTAGGCCCTGGCGTGACGCGGTCCCACGGGTCAGTGATGTATACGTACGGCTGCGCGCGTCCAGGGTTGCAGAATGACCGGGCTGCCCCCGCGCACCGCACCACAACCACGACGTCCTTGCTTTTGCGCTGCGTTCCGGCCGGTAACAAAAACAAACGCGAGCGATTCCCCTGCTGCCTCAAGACCTCCTCCCTCCTCGCCGAGCCAACCCGACTCCGCCCCTCGTGGCCTCGTCCACGCCCAGGGAGCCGTCGGGCATGGCGGCGACGGCAGATCCGCGGGCGAAGCCGCCGGCCGCGCCCTCGACGCACCACCTCGAGCCGTGGGCGCGCCCGCAGCAGCAGCAGCCGCCTCGACCCCACCGCGTTGAGTCGGCCTCGGGGGCAGCGTCGGGCGCCCGCGATCGCCGCCGCTCGTCGTCTCACTCCCACCGCGGGGCCGACGCCGCCGGTGACGACGACGGGATCGAGGGGCTCCGCGTGAAGCTCATGGGCCACCTGCGCGACGCGGCCGACCGGCTTCGCGTGCCCCATAAAAGTCCTCCCCTGCCCCCGCCGCCCCCACCGCCCAAGCCGAAGGAGCCCGAGCCAGAGCGCATGGCGCCGCCTCCACCTCCCACGGAAGAGCAGCAGCCTCCGCAGGCGGACGTGGCGGACAAGCCGTGGAAGCTGCGGGAGCGGACGCGGCGGCGGCCGGCCGCGCTGTCGTCGTCATGGCCGGCGGCGCCGACCCCGCCGTCGAGGCGGCGCAAGCGCGCCCCTTTCTCGGTGGCCCTGGAGCCGGAGGAGATCGAGGAGGACATCTACGCGCTGACGGGCGGCCGGCCGCGGCGGCGGCCGAGGAAGCGGCCGCGCGCCGTACAGCGGCAGCTCGATGTAAGCGCGAATTCCCCACACTACCCCCGCCTTTCCCAACCATTTAGTACTACTAATGCTCGAATTTACCGAATCGCCCCTTGGTTGTATCCCATCGATACGCTTTATGCGCTCACTTAACGTAGCAGCGTAGCACCAGTATAGTAATCCCAGCATGATTGTTGTGTTGTGTGCAAGAATGGTACACTCATCCTCCGATCCCTAACTAACAACAGCTAGCACCAACGCGTGCCGTTCGTTTCTGTGCAGTCGCTCTTCCCCGGGCTCTGGCTGGCCGAGGTCACCGCCGACGACTACAAGGTGCCCGACGACGAGTAGCCAAGCTCCCCTCCCTCCCGCCGCCGGCGACGTGCAGGTTCCGACGGACCCGCGTCGCAGGACAGGTAGCCCGAATTTATAGTAACTTGGAGTAGCTAGGCGTAGACGCGTGGTCGCGTGGAGCGAGCCGGTCATGTACTCGTGTTCACCAGTTATTAAGTTTACTGAAAAACTCTAGCTACCGACTTTCCTTGTCACATGCTGTTTCTGCTTCGCCGTCTGTACAGTCGCGTGCTCGTACAATCTACTGCTGGTAGTACTTACTTGCCAATTTATACTTGTTTTTTATGAACCGCTTCCATCCTGGTTGTACGTACTACTGGCTACTGGGTCAGTCTTGGCTTGGGTGGTGCTGGTGCTGGTGCATGTGGCTGTGCGCGCGCCCCCGCTTTCCGTGCTCGCTCTCGCAGTAGGGATGGATGGCTTTCGGGTCAGGTCCCGATCCGGTCTTCGTCCCCTCCTCTTTGCGTTGCGTTTTCTCGGGGGCTGGCTGGCTGGCCACCCGGCCGCGTCGGGCGTTTTGGATTCTCTCATCCTCTGGGTAGGGTTGGGGTTGGGCCCTCGTGCTATCCGCTGCTGGGCCCGGGCCGACGCGGGACGGGGGATATGATTGCAGCAGGAGATGCCAGTTTGCTTGCTCGCTCCAATGGGGAGGCCACGCGAACTTTTCGCGTCGTCTTTCTCCCAATCACCAACCTAGTAGCGCTACTGGCTACTATACCCAAGAAAGAAAACGGATGATTAATCAAGAGAGATGGTAGTGGTACAGGTGCAGCACGGGCTTGCATGGAAGCAAGTGTCACATGATAAATTCTGTGGCCGGGACGACCCATGCAACGGTCCTGTGCCGAGCCGTGCATACGTGTTCTTCGTTTTCCTTGGCCATGTCGAAGAAAAACGCGTGTACGTACGTAAGTTAGCAAAGGGGCATCATTCTGGGAGAGGCCGTGCGTACGTACCTCTCGTGTCGCCATACTGACGGCCTCGTACGGGTACGTATACACACGGGCGCACCACGTCCACTACAAGAGCCCGTATGCGATGCGTGCACCGGTGTTGCACGGTCGGTCGGGTTGGCCATGTGTGCCGCATTAAAAAAGGCGATCTTCTTTTCAGCGGGGAGTTTAAGGGCAAATCAGCCACTTGCGCACGACAGTGTCGAGCCCCGCCTGTCAGGTTCCCCGCCGGTTGCGCGGGGAAGAGGAGAGGGAGATACGTACGGGCCAGGCAGATCGACCTGGTCTTCTCTTCATGGCCAGCCTGCCGCATTGAAACTCCGGCCCCACCCGTCAGTGCCGCTAAGCGCTAATCCGCTTCACGAGAGCGTACGTAACGGGCGCGGCAGGTCCACCCGATCCCGAGGAGAGCGTCCATGCAGTTCAAACCGCGGAGCGCCGCGTGGTTCGGTTTGTGGCTCTGCCTCGCGCAGGACGCCTCCAGGGCTGGCTGGTCCGTTGATGGGAGATCGGACGGTCAGGACGTGGACACGACATGATTTGACGTGTTCTTGAGCCGATGGATGGCCAGGATGGACGTGGGCTGCAGCGCTGGCCGACTTGGCTGGGCAAGAACGCCAAGTAGAGCCAAATTGCTGATAAGTGGTGCCACCCACGCTAGCAATAATCGGGCGTACGTACGTGAGATACTATTACTTGGGCTTGCGGCCAGATGCTAGGCTTTGTAACTCATTGCATCATGCTACGTACGTTACTCGAGTCGAGTGTGGGGAGCATAGTTTAAAAACCCGGACCAGACTGGCGATCGGACCGGAAAAAACCGGAACCAGCGCCATTATCAGTTTTTTAGCTAAAAAGACCGCCCACAATTTGATCGGAAAAACCAGGTAAACCGATTCCATTTTTGCATGAACCGGAGGTATAAAACCTGTTGGAAGGGAGAGAGGGATCTGATGGAATAGTTGTGGTATTGCTTGAGCCTCGTGGGCATATATATAGGAGTACATGATCTACTAGAAGTACAAGGCAAGCCAGAATATTTCCTAGTCTAACCTATGTTTCCAATACAATCAAGTTACTCAACATCCCCCCGCAGTCACAACGGTAGCGACGCAGACGGTGGGACTGGAGAAGAATCCGAAGGCAAGCGACGGACACCCCCCCACACACACACAGTCGTAACGGTCGACGCATCGCGCAAGTCGTGGCTGGAGTGGAAACCGACGAGGTTGCTCAAGCAAGGCGGTAGCCCTTTGTGTCGTTGTCGAGGTAGCCGAGAGCGTGGGTAGTGGAGCCGTGGTCGAGATAGCCGTGCGAAGAATGCCGTGATCGATGTCAAGTCGGGGTAGCCGGTATCGAGGAAGTCGCCGTGGAGCCACGGGCGCAAGGAGGCGCCGAGTTAGTCGTGGGCGCAGTGGTGTCGAACTAGTGGTGCGCCAGGAAGTAGATGATGTTGACGACACGTCGCGCCGGGGTTGCCAACCCCGGAGACACATCGTAGATGAAGGCACGCGTCGGTGTTGCCAGCATCGGGCATGCGTAGACGGACGAAGACGAAGTTGACAAAGCATCGCACCAGGCTTGCCAGACCCCTGGACACTGTTGGGGAACGTAGTAATTTCAAAAAAATTCCTACGCACACGCAAGATCATGGTGATGCATAGCAACGAGAGGGGAGAGTGTTGTCTACATACCCTTGTAGACCGTAAGCGGAAGCGTTAGCACAACGCGGTTGATGTAGTCGTACGTCTTCACGATCCGACCGATCAAGTACCGAACGTACGACACCTCCAAGTTCAGCACACGTTCAACCCGATGACGTCCCTCGAACTCCGATCCGGCCGAGTGTTGAGAGAGAGTTTCGTCAGCACGACGGCGTGGTGACGATGATGATGTTCTACCGACGCAGGGCTTCGCCTAAGAACCGCTATAGTATTATCGAGGTGGACTATGATGGAGGGGGGCACCGCACACGGCTAAAAGATCAAACGATCAATTGTTGTGTCTCTAGGGTTCCCCCTGCCCCCGTATATAAAGGAGCAAGAGGGGGTGCGGCCGGCCAAGGGGAGAGGCGCGCCGGGAGGAGTCCTACTCCCACCGGGAGTAGGACTCCCCCCCCTTTCCTAGTTGGATTAGAACTTGGGAGGGGGGAAAGAGGAGGGAGAGAGGAAGGAAGGGGGGGGGGCGCCGCCCCCCTCTCCTTGTCCTATTAGGACTTGGGGGGAGGGGCGCGCGGCCCAGCCCTGGCCGCCTCTCCTCTTCTCCCTAAAGGCCCACTAAGGCCCATTAACCTCCCAGGGGGTTCCGGTAACCTCCCGGTACTCCGGTAAAATCCCGATTTCACCCGGAACACTTCCGATATCCAAACATAGGCTTCCAATATATCAATCTTCATGTCTCGACCATTTCGAGACTCCTCGTCATGTCCGTGATCACATCCGGGACTCCGAACAACCTTTGGTACATCAAAACATATAAACTCATAATATAACTGTCATCGTAACATTAAGCGTGCGGACCCTACGGGTTCGAGAACTATGTAGACATGACCGAGACACATCTCCGGTCAATAACCAATAGCGGAACCTGGATGCTCATATTGGATCCCATATATTCTACGAAGATCTTTATCGGTCAGACTGCATAACAACATACGTTGTTCCCTTTGTCATCGGTATGTTACTTGCCCGAGATTCGATCGTCGGTATCTTAATACCTAGTTCAATCTCGTTACCAGCAAGTCTCTTTACTCGTTCCGTAATACATCGTCCAGCAACTAACTCATTAGTTGCAATGCTTGCAAGGCTTAAGTGATGTGTATTACCGAGAGGGCCCAGAGATACCTCTCCGACAATCGGAGTGACAAATCCTAATCTCGAAATACGCCAACCCAACATGTACCTTCGGAGACACCTGTAGAGCACCTTTATAATCACCCAGTTACGTTGCGACGTTTTGTAGCACACAAAGTGTTCCTCCGGTAAACGGGAGTTGCATAATCTCATAGTCATAGGAACATGTATAAGTCATGAAGAAAGCAACAACAACATACTAAACGATCGTGTGCTAAGCTAACAGAATGGGTCATGTCAATCACATCATTCTCCTAATGATGTGATCCCGTTAATCAAATGACAACTCATGTCTATGGCTAGGAAACATAACCATCTTTGATCAACGAGCTAGTCAAGTAGAGGCATACTAGTGACAATCTGTTTGTCTATGTATTCACACATGTATTATGTTTCCAGTTAATACAATTCTAGCATGAATAATAAACATTTATTATGTAATAAGGAAATAAATAATAACTTTATTATTGCCTCTAGGGCATTTTTCCTTCAGTCTCCCACTTGCACTAGAGTCAATAATCTAGTTCACATCATCATGTGATTCAACACCAATATTCACATCTGTATGTGATTAACACCCAAGTTCACATCGTCATGTGACCAACACCCGAAGGGTTTACTAGAGTCAATAATCTAGTTCACATTGCTATGTGATTAACACCCAAAGAGTACTAAGGTATGATCATGTTTTGCTCGTGAGAGAAGTTTAGTCAATGGGTCTGTCACATTCAGAGCCGTATGTATTTTGCAAACATTCTATGTCTACAATGCTCTGCACGAAGCTATTCTAGCTAATTGCTCCCACTTTCAATATGTATCCAGATTGAGACTTAGAGTCATCTGGATCGGTGTAAAAGCTTGCATCGATGTAACTCTTTACGATGAACACTTTTATCACCTCCATAATCGAGAAACATCTCCTTAGTCCTTACTAAGGATATTCTTGACCGCTGTCCAGTGATCTACTCTTAGATTAAAATTGTATTCCTTTGACAAACTCAGAGCAAGGTATACAATAGGTCCAGTACACAGCATAGCATACTTTATAGAACCTTTGACTGAGGCATAGGGAATGACTTTTCATTCTCTTTGTATTTTCTGCCATGGTCGTGTTTTGAGTCTTACTCAACTTCACACCTTTGCATCACATGCAAGAACCATTTCTTTGATTGTTCCATTTTGAACTACTTCAAAATCTTGTCAAGGTATATACTAATTGAAAATCTTATCAAGCGTGTTGATTTATCTCAATAGATCTTGATGCTCAATATGTAAGTAGCTTTACTGAGGTCTTTCTTTGAAAAACTCCTTTCAAACACTCTTTTATGCTTTCCAGAAAATTCTACATCATTTCCGATCAACAATATGTCATTCACATATACTTATCAGAAAGACTGTAGTGCTCCCACTCACTTTCTTGTAAATACAGGCCTTTCCAAAAGTCTGTATAAAACCATATGCTTTGATCAACTCATCAAAGCGTATATTCCAACTCCGAGATGCTTGCACCAGTCCATTGATGGATTGCTGGAGCTTGCACACTTTGTTAGCACCTTTAGGATTGACAAAACCTTCTGGTTGTATCATATACAACTCTTTTATTTAATAAATCCACTAAGGAATTCAGTTTTGACATCCATTTGCCAGATTTCATAAAATGTGGCAATTGCTAACATGATTCGAATAGACTTAAGCATCGATATGAGTGAGAAAATCTCATCGTATTCAACACCTTGAACTTGTCGAAAAACCTTTTTGCGACAAGTCGAACTTTGTAGATAGTAACACTACTATCAGCGTCCATCTTCCTCTTGAAGATCCATTTATTTTCTATGGATTGCCGATCATCGGGCAAGACAACCAAAGTCCACACTTTGTTCTCATACATGGATCACATCTCAGATTTCATGGCCTCAAGCCATTTTGCGGAATCTGGGCTCACCATCGCTTCTTCATAGTTCGTACGTTCATCATGATCTAGTAGCATGACCTCCAGAACAGGATTACCGTACCACTCTGGTGCGGATCTTATTTTGTTTGACCTACGAGGTTCAGTAACAACTTGATCTGAAGTTCCATGATCAATTGATCATCATCATTAACTTCCTCACTAATTGGTGTAGATGTCACAGGAACCGGTTTCTGTGATGAACTACTTTCCAATAAGGGAGTAGGTACAGTTACCTTATCAATTTCTACTTTCCTCCCACTCACTTCTTTCGAGAGAAACTCCTTCTCTAGAAAAACTCCGAATTTAGCAACAAAAGTCTTGCCTTCGGATTTGTGATAGAAGGTGTACCCAACAGTCTCCTTTGGGTATCCTATGAAGACACATTTCTCCGATTTGGGTTCGAGCTTATCAGGTTGAAGCTTTTTCACATAAGCATCGCAGTCCCAAACTTTGAGAAACGACAACTTTGGTTTCTTGCCAAACCATAGTTCATAAGGCGTCGTCTCAACGGATTTTGATGGTGTCCTATTTAACGTGAATGCAGCCGTCTCTAAAGCATAACCCCAAAACTATAGCGGTAAATCAGTAAGAGACATCATAGATCGCACCATATCTAGTAAAGTACGATTACGACGTTCGGATACACCATTATGCTGTGGTGTTTCGGGTGGCGTGAGTTGCGAAACTATTCCACATTGTTTCAAATCTAGACCAAACTCGTAATTCAAATATTCTCCTCCACGATCAGATCGTAGAAACTTTATTTTCTTGTTACGATGATTTTCAACTTCACTCTGAAATTCTTTGAACTTTTCAAACGTTTCAGACTTATGTTTCATTAAGTAGATATACCCATATCTGCTTAAATCATTTGTGAAGGTGAGAAAATAATGATATCCGCCACAAGCCTCAACATTCATCGGACCACATACATCTGTACATATGATTTCCAATAAATCTGTTGCTCTCTCCATAGTACCGGAGAACGACGTTTTAGTCATCTTGCCCATGAGGCACGGTTCGCAAGTACCAAGTGATTCATAATCAAGTGGTTCCAAAAGTCCATCAGTATGGAGTTTCTTCATGCGCTTTACACCGATATGACCTAGACGGCAGTGCCACATATAAGTTGCACTATCATTATCAACTCTGCATCTTTTGGCTTCAACATTATGAATATGTGTATCACTACTATCGAGATTCAATAAAAATATTTTCATTGGGTGTATGACCATCGAAGGCTTTATTCATGTAAACAGAATAACAATTATTCTCTAACTTTAAATGAATAATCGTATTGCAATAAACATGATAAAATCATATTCATGCTCAACGCAAATGCCAAATAACATTTATTTAGGTTTAACACTAATCCCGAAAGTATAGGGAGTGTGCGATGATGAGCATATCAATCTTGGAACCACTTCCAACAAACATCGTCACTTCACCCTCAACTAGTCTCTGTTTATTTCGTATCTCCTGTTTCGAGTTACTAATTTTTAGCAACCGAACAAGTATCAACTACACAGGGGCTACTATAAACACTAGTAAGGTACACATCAATAACCTGTATATCAAATATACCCTTGTTCACTTTGACATCCTACTTATCCACCAAATATTCAGGGTGTTTCCGCTTCCAGTGACCATTTCCTTTGCAGTAGAAGCACTCAGTTTCAGGCTTTGGTCCAGCTTTGGGCTTCTTCACGGGAGTGACAACTTGCTTGCCATTCTGCTTGAAGTTCCCTTTCTTTCCCTTTGCCCTTTTCTTGAAACTAGTGGTCTTGTCAATCATCAACACTTGATGCTCTTTCTTGATTTCTACTTTCGTCGATTTCAGCATCACGAAGAGCTCGGGAATCGTTTTCGTCATCCCTTGCATTATAGTTCATCACGAAGTTCCAGTAACTTGGTAATGGTGACTAGAGAACTCTGCCAATCACTATCTTATCTGGAAGATTAACTCCCACTTGATTCAAGCGATTGTAGTACTCAGACAATCTAAGTACTTGCTCACTAGTTGAGCAATTCTCCTCCATCTTTTAGGCGAAGTATTTGTCAAAGGTCTCATACCTCTTGACACGGACATGAGTCTGAAATACCAATTTCATCTCTTGAAACATCTTATATGTTCCATGACGTTTCAAAAATGTTTTTGTAGTCCCAGTTCTAAGCCATAAAGCATGGTGCACAAAACTATCAAGTAGTCATCATATTGAGCTAGCCAAACGTTCATAACGTTTGCATATGCTCCTGCAATAGGTCTGTCACCTAGCGGTACATAAAGGACATAATTTTTCTATGCAGCAATGAGGATAAACCTCAGATCACGGACCAAGTCTGCATCATTGCTACTAACATCTTTCAACTTAGTTTTCTCTAGGAATACATATAAAACATAGGGAAGTAACAACGCGAGCTATTGATCTACAACATAATTTGCAAAATACTACCAGGACTAAGTTCATGATAAATTAAAGTTCAATTAATCATATTACTTAAGAACTCCCACTTAGATAGATATCCCTCTAATCCTCTAAGTGATCACGTGATCCAAATCAACTAAACCATGTCCGATCATCACGTGAGATGGAGTAGTTTCAATGGTGAACATCACTATGTTGATCATATCTACTATATGTGTCGGGGAAACTGATCCACGAACACCTATGGGGCCGGCGGACCGAGCCCCTTTCGGTTCGGCGGGGGGCGGAGGTTGCACGAAGAGCAGATCGAGGCGAAGCACACGAGCAGTTTACCCAGCTTCGGAGCTCTCCGGAGAGATAACACTCCTACTGCTGCTTGTCTGATTCCATGGTGTTCTGGCTCAAGAGAGCTAAGCGTTTTTCTGGCTTCCGAATGACCCGAACCCCTTCTACGTTGCGCATGGGCCTCCTTTTATACGTTAAAGGGGTCACCGACAGGTGGCAACGTAAACAAGGGTACAAATGTAAAAAGAGAGGTGGTTGGTATAGTTACTTGTACAGTGTTTCCTACCTAACCCTGACAGCAGGGGACAAGGGCATTAAATGCCCGTCTGTGTCACCCACAACAGTGCAGAAAAGGACCATCAGGGGCGCCACCGCTTGCCACGATGGCGATCTTGTCAGCACCGCATGCCACTACGCACCGCTGGCTGCACAGCCTTCCGCCACGCGCGCCGGGAAAGGCCCCCAGGGCGACACGTTGGTGGATGCGCTGGAGCATGGGCACAGAGTGGCCGCTTGCCGCGGCAAGTGCCTTGCCGCGGCCGTCGTCTTGTCGCGCCTGGGAGCTTGTCGCTCGCCGGGCCTTGCCGGGACGCGTGGCGCGTCGCGGCAAGTTCCCTGAGATGCCTTGGTTGGTCTTCCCGGCAAGTTCCTCTTGTCGGGGCCTTGCCTCCTTGACTTGAACACTTTGTTCTTGAATGGCTCCAAAGGAGCCACTAAGGATCTTGGCGGTCACCCGGCAAGCCCTTGCCGCGGGGTGCTGCAACTGTCCGTGCACAAGTTCGGGGTACTAGGGTACCCCTATTCTAGTACACCGACAGGAGCCCCCGGGCCTGGGCCACACACGGTGCCGAGCGCTGTTGGGCCAGGCCCAAAATAGGGCACGGGCACACGCGGCCTGGTCCATGCCGTATCTCACTCCGTATCCACAGCGCCCTCCTCCAACGGCACGCATTGAATGCGGCATCGTGGGGGAGATCGTGGGCGGTTTCTTTATTCGGAAGGGCGAAACGTCCGCCCCCTCCCTCTTTATAAGCAGGGAAAACAGGGGCAGTTCGTTCCCCCCCCCCCCCGCTGGTTGCTACTACTCCATCTTCACAAACCTCCGCCGCTCCCCCTTCTTCTTGAAGCCGAGAGAGAGAGCAGCGCTCCGCCCCCCATTGCCACCAGCATCATCAACGCCGCCGATCTCCCCCACCACCTTCGCCATGGCTCCAAAAGCCGACAAGGGGAAGGGCGTGAAGTCGGCCGAGGCGCAGCGGCTCGCGGCGCTGCGGAAGGAGCGGGCGATCTTCTCCCCCCAGCTCGACGCGAAGGAGCTGAGGGAGTACTTCTACCTCTTCTGGTCGACGGAGACGCGAGCGCATCCGCGCACGAGGGTACTCCCGGCGGCAGCTTCGGGATTGGCTCCAACCGGGTACCCCTTTTTCACGCTGTTCTTCTATTGCAGGCTCTGCCCGCCCTTCTCGGAGTTCTTCTGCGACATAATGAACACCTACGGGATCCGCCTCCTAGATTTCACTCCCAACGCCGTTTTGACCATGGCCGTTTTCGCACATTTGTGCGAAAACTTTGTCGGAGTCCATCCCAATGTAGCCCTTTTCCGCCACTTCTTCATGCCTCGGGTCGAGAGAGGAGAGCCGCTTGCCGGAGGGATCGCCTAGATCTCGAGAGTCGGCAAGAAGGAAGCGTATCTGGAGGGTGAGCTCCGCAGCAAGTGGGAGGAGTGGAGAGCGGAGTGGTGTTGGATCGTCGAGGAGAACCCGCAGCCGTTCACTGCCCTGCGCCAAGCCCCCATCGTGCGCGGCAACGATTGGAGCAACGTGGCCCCGGAAGACGACAGGCTGAAGATCGCCATCACCAGGATCCTTCGCCTTAGGCTTGCCGGGCTCACTGTAGGCGCTGTCGGCGCAGATTTCCTTCGCCGCCGCATCGCCCCCCTGCAGGAGAGGGGGAGACCCGCCTGGGAGTTGTTCAAACGAGATCATGAGGCTGCGCCCAGGCCTCAACTTCAACTTCACCGTCCTGGAGCTGGATGCGATGCTCCTGGAGTTGTTCAAACGAGATCCCCAACATCCATTCACGCTGCCGAGGAGCGTCGTTCCACTGTGCAACAATTCGTCGCTTGACCGGATCCGCGCGATGATGCCGTTGTGTGATTCGCACGGAATCGCCCCAACTTGGCAAGAACCTGCGGATGACGTCGTACAAGCGTTCTTCGATGACTTGGTAGAGGTGCCGGTCCGCGCCGACGAACAGAAGAGCCTCACCCACGACACTACCAACACGGAGCTGCAGCGCATCGCCACTAGGGCGGAAGAGGCTGCGGCAGCAGCTGCCGCAGGCGCATTCGGGTTCGCCATGGAGGAGGCAGAGGCAGCAGAGGCGGCAAGCCTTGCCGAGCGCGAGGAGTTTGCCGGCGAGGAAGATCTTGCCGGCCCTGAAGCTGAGCCGAGCGAGCCCGGCGAGGAAGAGCCCGAGCCTTCAGACAGCCTGCCGCAGGCGGAGCCCCCGGCCCCGCCAAGAAGGCGTCTTCGCAGGGCCGCGGACGTAGCGGGGCGGCAGACGGGTCAACAGCCGCCGAGCCGCGCGACACGCTCTACCGCGGCAAGCACCGTTGCCGCGGGAGCGCCTCACGCCGCTGCGGCAACTGGAGCGGAGTCTTCCCGGTCCACCACTACTGCTCCTGCCAAGCGGGCGAGGGAACCTACTCCTCCGCCTCGTCGCGCCGGAGGCGAGCCGGACTTCGATCTCTCCGCGCTCAGCTCCGACGACGAAGAAGAAGAGTAAGATCCCCTTGCTGTCCCCGTAATCCTCCAATTCTTGTTGTTCTTCAATCTTGTATTTGACTTGCTTCAATCTGAACCCCTTCCTTTTCAGGACGCTGGCTCAGAGAGCGGCGAAGAGAGCCAAGGCCCCGGTGATTGTCATCGAAGATGATCCCACCGTGTCAACAGGGGGTGTGTCTGAGACCACCTTGACGGACCCGGCAACTACTCCCCAAAGCAGCCCCCAGCGCAGCCCCCAGCGTAAGTTCATAGTTTGCTTCTTGCTGTCAGGCGCGCATGAGTGCTTTTTCCTTTGCTGATATCTTGACTGTTGGATTTGCGTAGGAGCAGAGCAGCTTCACCAGGAGGGCCCGGAAGCCGCTCCCGAAGCGCCATCTGCTTCAACTACGCCGCCAAGGGAGGATCCCCCGGCAAGGGAGCGTTCTCCGGCAAGGGAGAATTCTCCGGCAAGGGGCAGTTCTCCGGCAAGGGACAGCACCAACGACCCTGCGGTGGTTGAGACCGCAACTGCAGATCTTGGTACAGGTAATCCACTTGTCTAAAAACTTCCCTTGGGTTCTTCTTCTTCTGATTTTTTCTTTGAGTGTTTGCTTGACTCCCCTCCTTCTTCCGTGCGTCAGATCCACCTGCCGCGGAGCCAATGGAAACCGAGGCCGCCGGCGAGGAGAACGCGTGCAGCAACGCTGATGATGCCGCTACCACTGAAGGAGAAAACGGCGCTGACGAGCCCGCCAGAGAAGAGGCCGCCAAGGCTGCTGCCGCAGAAGCAGGCGAGGGGTCTGGCGATGGCACTGACGGCCCCGAGGCCGCAGGAGCGCCAGGCGCTGCACCGACCACCGATCCCTCTGCCGCTGCTGCAGCGTCGAGCTCCCAAGAGCCCCAGCCCGGCGCCTATCTGAAGGCCGGCGATGGCATCTTCATCAAGCTTCCTTGGGCGTCAAGCTCCAGGGCACCGGTCGAAGGGGAGAATTTCGATGAAGAGCTGCTCGCCTCCCCTGGGCTGTCATTGGTTGATGCGCCAAGCAGCAGCAGTGGTGAGCCTGAAGAGGAGCAGCTGTTGCGGAAGCTGCTGTCACTCTACCGCGCCCGTCAAGCCAAGCTGGCTTCCCGGGAAGCACTTGTCGCGAAGGCGGGAATGGATATGGAGAAGCGCGCGGAGGAGCTCCGGGGCCTCAACCAAGAAGCTCTCCGGTCCCTGGCACAGGAGCGGGAGCGACTCGCCGAGGAGCGTACGGCCTTCCTTCTCGAGAAGGCAGAAGCTAAGGAGGAACAAAGGCTTGCTGCCGAGAAGCAGTCCACGCGAGAAGGCGAGTTGGTGCAGCGGAAGGCCAACCTTGACAGCTATGAGGAGGAGCTCGTCGCGCGCGAGGAAACACTTGGCGGGGCTCTCAAAGAAGCAAGGGATGCTGCCGCAACTGCAGAGGGCGCCAAGAAGGAGCTGGAGACGAGGATGACGCAGTTGGAAGCCGACCTCAAGGCGAGCGGCGAGGAGCTTGCCGTGCTCAGGCGCGAACGCGAGAAGGATGCTGCCGCCCATGGTGAGCTGCAGGGTCTTCTCGCTGAGAGGAGCAAGGAGCTCAGCACCGCCAAGGACTCCAACGCGGATCTCGAGTTGAAGCTGGCTACGCTGACCCAGACGCTGGACGGCGCCAAGGAGCGAGAGAAGACTTTGTCGGAGAAGATCAAGGCCGACGAGGCGCTGCTGACGAGCATCGCCGTTACCCAGAACTCATTTAGGGAGACGGTGGAGCACTGGACCGAGGGTCTGGTGAATATCGCCGCAGTCATCGACGGGGAGCTGGCGCAGCTTGGGATGGAGGACTTTGGGTATCCCTCCGACGAGCATCTCCAACCCAGCGCCAAGCTCAGCCTATTCTTCAAGGGCGTGGCGACGGCACTCCAGCGACTCCGGGAGAAGATCCCGAAGCAGCTGGCCGACGAGTCGCGCAGGATTTGTGCGGGGGCTCTCTAGAAGGTGCTGATGAAGGTGGCCTTCCGCAACCCAGGCCTCAGCTTCACCAACGTCCTCAAGTCCTTGCCGCCGGATGCCGACGTGGAAGCGCTCAAGGCCCTTGTCGCACCCATCGTGGACAAGGTGAGTGGGATCAAAAGGGTTGAGGGCGATCGCATAGACTAGGCCATCTGTTTCTTCTTCCTCCTTGTCGCTGCTGGCCATATTATGAAATCAATCTGTTAGGCGCTGCGACAAGTTATCTTGTAACATAACTCTATTTCTGGTATCGATTGCTACGTTATTTCCTTTACAAGATTCCTTCCTTTATATGCTTTTACCCTACGCTTTTAGGGAACTTGTCGGCACAGGCACCTGAGCCACGAGCGCTGAGTGCGGGACGTCAGCAGCCTGCTGGCGGTGCCGCTTCCGACAAGAAACCTTGTCGCGACTAGTTGCAGCACACTTAAGTTGTTGAGCGGACTCGAAACAAAGTAAGGGCGCAACTAGCTACGAGTTGGTTCCTCCGCGCACAGGTTTTCCATACAAAGCACGGTCGTTCGAGGAAGATAACTAAAAAATTAAAACTAATTGCTCAAACTTTGGCAACTTAGCTTTTCTGTCGTTTGCTTCCCGGCAAGGCGAAACTTGCTTGAACGATGCCTAGTCCACATCATAATCTTCTCCTTTCCCCCCGGCAAACTTGTGTGCGAGAGAACCTTCCTTTCCTTTATTAGAAAAAGAAAGAGGAGAAAATAAAGATATGGAGCCTTTTGGCTCGTTATCGCTTACCGGGGGCAGGTGCTGCACAAAGTGTCAGATAACGGATGCAAGAAAGAATATTATGCATGAAATTGACAAGATGTGCGGAGCACGTGAGCTTTACTTATGCACGGGATCTGCGCCCGGCTTTGTACAAAGGATTACATGCAACATCAGCAAGACTTGTATAAAAGGTGGTTGTCGGAACAGGTTCCAGCAACCGCGCCCTACGGGTAAAATTTACGAAGATGCTCAATGTTCCAGGAGTTGCTCACCGGAACGCCATCTTCGGTCTCAAGGCGGACAGCGCCGGGCCTAGTGACTCGTTTCACCCGGTAAGGGCCTTCCCACTTCGGCGTCAACTTGTTGGAATTCTTGGCGGACTGAACGCGCCGAAGAATAAGGTCGCCTTCCTCGAAGCTTCTGGCATTAACTTTGCGGCTATGGTAGCGGCACAAAGCTTGCTGGTATCGAGCAGCTCGTACAGCAGCCTGAAGACGATCCTCCTCAAGGAGCAGCGTGTCATCTTGTCGCAGCTGCTCTTGCTCCAGCTCATCATAAGCGAGCACTCGAGGTGATCCGTATACGAGTTCCGTGGGGAGAACTGCCTCTGCTCCATAGACTAGAGCGAAAGGTGTCTAGCCAGTGGCTCGATTTGGCGTCGTCCTGATCGACCAAAGAACCACCGGCAGCTCCTCGATCCAGTTTCTTCCGCACTTGCGCAGCCTGTCGAAAGTCCTGGTCTTGAGCCCGCGCAGCACTTCAGCATTTGTCCTCTCCGCTTGACCGTTGCTCCTCGGATGAGCAACAGAAGCGAAGCAGACCTTGGCGCCAAGATCTTGGACATACTGCATGAAGGTGCGGCTCGTGAATTGTGTGCCGTTGTCGGTGATGATCCTGTTAGGGATCCCGAAACGGCAAACAATCGACCTGAAGAACTTGACGCTGACTGTGCTGTCACCTTCCTCACTGCTTCCACTTCCGGCCACTTTATGAACTTGTCGATTGCCCTAGAGGCAATAATAAAAGTATTATTATTATATTTCCTTGTTCATGATAATTGTCTTTTATTCATGCTATAACTGTATTATCCGGAAATCATAATACACGTGTGAATACATAGACCACAATATGTCCCTAGTGAGCCTCTAGTTGACTAGCTCGTTGTGATCAACAGATAGTCATGGTTTCCTGGCTATGGACATTGGATGTCGTTGATAACGGGATCACATCATTAGGAGAATGATGTGATGGACAAGACCCAATCCTAAGACTAGCACAAAAGATCGTGTAGTTCATTTGCTAGAGCTTTGCCAATGTCAAGTATCTCTTCCTTCGACCATGAGAGCGTGTAACTCCTGGATACCGTAGGAGTGCTTTGGGTGTATCAAACGTCACAACGTAACTGGGTGACTATAAAGGTGCACTACAGGTATCTCCGAAAGTATCTATTGTTTTATGCGGATCGAGACTGGGATTTGTCACTCCGTGTAAACGGAGAGGTATCTCTGGGCCCACTCGGTAGGACATCATCATATGCGCAATGTGACCAAGGAGTTGATCACGGGATGATGTGTTACGGAACGAGTAAAGTGACTTGCCGGTAACGAGATTGAACAAGGTATTGGATACCGACGATCGAATCTCGGGCAAGTAACATACCGATAGACAAAGGGAATTGAATACGGGATTGATTAAGTCCTTGACATCGTGGTTCATCCGATGAGATCATCGTGGAACATGTGGGAGCCATCATGGGTATCCAGATCCCGCTGTTGGTTATTGACCGGAGAACGTCTCGGTCATGTCTACATGTCTCCCGAACCCGTAGGGTCTACACACTTAAGGTTCGATGACGCTAGGGTTATAAAGGAAGTTTGTATGTGGTTACCGAATGTTGTTCGGAGTCCCGGATGAGATCCCGGACGTCACGAGGAGTTCCGGAATGGTCCGGAGGTAAAGATTTATATATGGGAAGTCCTATTTTGGCCACCGGAAAATGTTCGGGATTTTTCGGTATTGTACCGGGAAGGTTCTAGAAGGTTCCGGAGTGGGGCCCACCTGCATGGGGGGACCCACATGGACGTGGGTAGTGGGGGCAAGGCCCCACACCCCTGGTCAAGGCGCACCAAGATCCCCCCTTAGAAGGAATAAGATCATATCCCGAAGGGATAAGATCAAGATCCCTAAAAAGGGGGGATAACAATCGGTGGGGAAGGAAATAATGAGATTTCTTTCCTCCCACCTTGGCCAACGCCCCAATGGACTTGGAGGGCAAGAAACCAGCCCCTCCACCCCTATATATAGTGGGGAGGCGCATGGGAGCTATACACGAAGTTCTGGCACAGCCCTACCTCTCTCCTACTCCTCCTCTCCCATGGTGCTTGGCGAAGCCCTGCTGGATTGCCACGCTCCTCCACCACCACCACGCCGTTGTGCTGCTGTTGGATGGAGTCTTCCTCAACCTCTCCCTCTCTCCTTGCTGGATCAAGGCGTGGGAGACGTCACCGGGCTGTACGTGTGTTGAACGCGGAGGTGCCGTCCGTTCGGCACTAGGATCATCGGTGATTTGAATCACGACGAGTACGACTCCATCAACCCCGTTCACTTGAACGCTTCCGCTTAGCGATCTACAAGGGTATGTAGATGCACTCTCTTTCTACTCGTTGCTGGTCTCTCCATAGATAGATCTTGGTGACACGTAGGAAAATTTTGAATTTCTGCTACGTTCCCCAACAGTGGCATCATGAGCTAGGTCTATTGCGTAGATTCTTTGCACGAGTAGAACACAAAGTAGTTGTGGGCGTTGATGTTGTTCAATATGCTTACCGTTACTAGTCCAATCTTGTTTCGACGGTATTGTGGGATGAAGCGGCCCGGACCGACCTTACACGTACTCTTACGTGAGACAGGTTCCACCGATTGACATGCACTTGGTGCATAAGGTGGCTAGCGGGTGCCAGTCTCTCCCACTTTAGTCGGAACGGATTCGATGAAAAGGGTCCTTATGAAGGGTAAATAGCAATTGGCATATCACGTTGTGGTCTTGCGTAGGTAAGAAACGTTCTTGCTAGAAACCCATAGCAGCCACGTAAAACATGCAACAACAATTAGAGGACGTCTAACTTGTTTTTGCAGGGTATGCTATGTGATGTGATATGGCCAAGAAGAATGTGATGAATGATATGTGATGTATGAGATTGATCATGTTCTTGTAATAGGATTCACGACTTGCATGTCGATGAGTATGACAACCGGCAGGAGCCATAGGAGTTGTCTTTATTTATTGTATGACCTGCGTGTCATTGAAGAACGCCATGTAAACTACTTTACTTTATTGCTAAACGCGTTAGTCATAGAAGTAGAAGTAGTCGTTGGCGTGACAACTTCATGAAGACACGATGATGGAGATCATGATGATGGAGATCATGGTGTCGTGCCGGTGACGATGATGATCATGGAGCCCCGAAGATGAAGATCAAAAGGAGCAAAATGATATTGGCCATATCATGTCACTATTTGATTGCATGTGATGTTTATCATGTTTATGCATCTTGTTTGCTTAGGACGACGGTAGTAAATAAGATGATCCCTTACAAAATTTCAAGAAGTGTTCTCCCCTAACTGTGCACCGTTGCTACAGTTCGTCGCTTCTAAGCACCACGTGATGATCGGGTGTGATGGATTCTTACGTTCACATACAACGGGTGTAAGACAGTTTTACACAGCGAAAACACTTAGGGTTAACTTGACGAGCCTAGCATGTGCAGACATGGCCTCGGAACACGGAGACCGAAAGGTCGAGCATGAGTCGTATGGTAGATACGATCAACATGAAGATGTTCACCGATGATGACTAGTCCGTCTCACGTGATGATCGGACACGGCCTAGTTGACTCGGATCATGTGATCACTTAGATGACCAGAGGGATGTCTATCTAAGTGGGAGTTCATAAGATGAACTTAATTATCCTGAACATAGTCAAAAGACCTTTTGCAAATTATGTCGTAAGCTCGCGCTTTAGTTCCACTGTTTAGATATGTTCCTAGAGAAAATATAGTTGAAAGTTGATAGTAGCGATTATGCGATCAGTAGAAAGCTTATGTCCTTAATGCACCGCTCAGTGTGCTGAACCCCAACGTCGTTTGTCGATGTTGCGAACATCGGACATACACGTTTTGATAACTACGTGATAGTTCAATTAAATGGTTTAAGTAGAGGCACCAAAGACGTTTTCGAAACGTCGCGGAACATATGAGATGTTTCGAGGGCTGAAATTGGGATTTCAGGCTCGTGCCCACGTCAAGAGGTATAAGACCTCCGACGATTTTCTTAGCCTGCAAACTAAGGGAGAAAAGCTCAATCGTTGAGCTTGTGCTCAGATTGTCTGAGCACAACAATCACTTGAATCGAGTGGGAGTTGATCCTCCAGATGAGATAGTGATGTTTCCCCAAAGTCATTGCCACCAAGCTGCTAGAGCTTCGTGATTAACTATAACATATCAGGGATAGATATGATGATCCTTGAAATATTCATGATGTTTGACACCGCGAAAGTAGAAATCAAGAAGGAGCATCAATTGTTGATGGTTGGTGAAACCACTAGTTTCAAGAAGGGCAAGGGAACAAAGGGATACTTCATGAAACGGCAATTCAGCTGCTGCTCTAGTGAAGAAACCCAAGGTTGAACCCAAACCCGAGACTAAGTGCTTCTGTAATAAGGGGAACAACCACTGGAGCAGCATTACCCTAGATACTTGGTAGATGAGAAGGCTGGCAAGGTCGATAGAAGTATATTGGATATACATTATGTTAATGTGTACTTTACTAGTACTCCTAGTAGCACCAGGGTATTGGATACCGGTTCGGTTGCTAAGTGTTAGTAACTCGAAATAAAAGCTACGGAATAAACGGAGACTAGCTAAAGGTGAGCTGACGATATATGTTGGAAGTGTTTCCAAGGTTGATATGATCAAGCATCGCACGCTCCCTCTACCACCGAGATTGGTGTTTGCGTTGAGCATAGACATGATTGGATTATGTCTATCGCAATACGGTTATTCATTTAAGGAGAATAATGGTTACTCTATTTTTGAATAATACCTTCAATGGTCTTGCACCTAAAGGAATGGTTTATTGAATCTCGGTCGTAGTGATACACATTTTCATGCCAAAAGATATAAGATAGTAATGATAGTACCACTTACTTGTGGCACTGCCATGTAAGTCATAATGGTATAAAACGCATGAAGAAGCTCCATGTTGATGGATCTTTGGACTCACTCGTTTTTGAAAAGTTTGAGACATGCGAACCATGTCTATTGGTGTATATGCATGAAGAAACTCCATGCAAATGGATCGTTCGGACTCACTTGATTTTGAATCACTTGAGATATGCAAATCATACCACATGGGCAAGATGACTGAAAAGCCTCATTTTCAGTAAGATGGAACAAGATAGCAACTTGTTGGAAGTAACACATTTTGATGTGTGCAGTCGAATGAGTGCTGAGGCATGCAGTGAATATCATTATGTTCTTACTTCACAGATGATTCGAGTAAATGTTGAGTATATTTACTTGATGAAACACAAGTCTGAATTATTGAATGGTTCAAGTAATTTCAGAGTGAAGTAGCAGATCATTGTGACAAGAGGATAAAATGTCTATGATATGATCATAGAGATGAATATCTGAGTTACGAGTTTTGGCACACAATTAAGACATTGTGGAAATTGTTTCGCAATTAATACCGCCTGGAACACCATAATGTGATGGTGTGTCCGAACATCATAGTTGCACCCTATTGGATATGGTGCGTACCATGATGTCTCTTATCGAATTACCACTATCGTTCATGGGTTAGGCATTAGAGACAACCACATTCACTTTAAATAGGGCACCACGTAATTCCGATGAGATGACACCGTATGAATTATGGTTTAGAGAAACCTAAGTTGTCGTTTCTTAAAAGTTTGGGGCTGCGACGCTTATATGAAAAAGTTTCAGGTTGATAAGCTCGAACCCAAAGCGGATAAAATGCATCTTCATAGGAAACCCAAAACAGTTGGGTATACCTCCTAATTCAGATCCGAAAGCAATATGGATTGTTTCTAGAATCGGGTCCTTTCTCGAGGAAAAGTTTCTCTCGAAAGAATTGAGTGGGAGGATGGTGGAGACTTGATGAGGTTATTGAACCGTCTCTTCAACTAGTGTGTGACAGGGCACAGGGAGTTGTTCCTGTGGCACCTACACCAATTGAAGTGGAAGCTTATGATATTGATCATGAAACTTCGGATCAAGTCACTCCCAAACCTCGTAGGATGACAAGGATGCGTACTACTTCAGAGTGGTACGTAATCCTGTCTTGAAGGTCATGTTGCTAGACAACAATGAACCTACGAGCTATGGAGAAGCGATGGTGGGCCCGGATTCCGATAAATGGCTTGAGGCCATAAAATCCGAGAGAGGATCCATGTATGAAAACAAAGTGTAGACTTTGGCAGAACGGCTCGATGGTCGTAAGGCTAATGAGTACAGATGGATTTCAAAAGGAAGACGGACAATGATGGTAAATGTCACCATTAAGAAAGCTCGACTTGTCGTTAAGATGTTTTCCGACAAGTTCAAGGAGTTGACTACGATGAGATTTTCTCACTCGTAGCGATGCTAAGAGTCTGTTGGAATTATATTAGCGATTACTGCATTATTTATGAAATCTTGCAGATAGGATGTCAAAACATTGTTTCCTCGACGATTTTAATGAGGAAAGGTTGTATGTGATACAACCGGAAGGTTTTGTCAATCCCGAAAGATGCTAATAAGTATGCAAAGCTCCAGCAATCCTTCTAAGGACTGGAGTGAGCATCTCGGAGTTGGAATGTATGCTTTGATGATGATCAAAAATTTTGGGTTTGTACAAAGTTTATGAGAAACTTGTATTTCCAAAGAAGTGAGTGGGAGCACTATAGAATTTCTGATGAGTATATGTTGTTGACATATTGTTGATCAGAAATGACGTAGAATTTCTGGAAAGCATATAGGGTTATTTTGAAAGTGTTTTTCAATGGAAAGCCTGGATTAAGCTACTTGAACATTGAGCATCAAGATCTATAAGGATAGATCAAAATGCTTAATAATACTTTCAAATGAGCACATACCTTGACATGATCTTGAAGGTGTTCAAGATGGACCAGTCAAAGAAGGAGTTCTTGCCTGAGTTGTAAGGTACGAAGTTAAGACTTAAAGCTCGACCACGGCAGAATAGAGAGAAAGGACGAAGGTCGTCCCCTATGCTTAAGACGTAGGCTCTTCAGTATGCTATGCTGTGTACCGCACCTGAAGTGTGCCTTGCCATGAGTCAGTCAAGGGGTACAAGAGTGATCCAAGAATGGCTCACAGGACAGCGGTCAAAGTTATCCTTAGTAACTAGTGGACTAAGGAATTTTCTCGATTATGGAGGTGGTAAAAGAGTTCGTCGTAAAGGTTACGACGATGCAAGCTTGACACCTATCCGGATAGCTCTGAGTAGAGAGACCGGATACATATAATGGAGCAATAATTTAGAATAGCTCCAAGTAGAACAGTTGTTTGGAATAGCTCCAAATAGAGCGTGGTAGCTGCATCTAGGAGATGACATAGAGATTTGTAAAGCACACACGGATCTGAAAGGTTCAGACCCGTTGACTAAAACCTCTCTCACAAGCAACATGATCAAACATAAAACTCATTGAGTGTTAATCACATAGTGATGTGAACTAGACTACTGACTCTAGTAAACTCTTGGGTATTAGTCACATGGCGATGTGACCTGTGAGTGTTAATCACATGGCGATGTGAACTAGATTATTGACTCTAGTGCAAGTGGGAGACTGTTGGAAATATGCCCTAGAGGCAATAATAAAAGTATTATTATTATATTTCCTTGTTCATGATAATTGTCTTTTATTCATGCTATAACTGTATTATCCGGAAATCGTAATACACGTGTGAATACATAGACCACAATATGTCCCTAGTGAGCCTCTAGTTGACTAGCTCGTTGTGATCAACAGATAGTCATGGTTTCCTGGCTATGGACATTGGATGTCGTTGATAACGGGATCACATCATTAGGAGAATGATGTGATGGACAAGACCCAATCCTAAGACTAGCACAAAAGATCGTGTAGTTCATTTGCTAGAGCTTTGCCAATGTCAAGTATCTCTTCCTTCGACCATGAGAGCGTGTAACTCCTGGATACCGTAGGAGTGCTTTGGGTGTATCAAACGTCACAACGTAACTGGGTGACTATAAAGGTGCACTACAGGTATCTCCGAAAGTATCTATTGTTTTATGCGGATCGAGACTGGGATTTGTCACTCCGTGTAAACGGAGAGGTATCTCTGGGCCCACTCGGTAGGACATCATCATATGCGCAATGTGACCAAGGAGTTGATCACGGGATGATGTGTTACGGAACGAGTAAAGTGACTTGCCGGTAACGAGATTGAACAAGGTATTGGATACCGACGATCGAATCTCGGGCAAGTAACATACCGATAGACAAAGGGAATTGAATACGGGATTGATTAAGTCCTTGACATCGTGGTTCATCCGATGAGATCATCGTGGAACATGTGGGAGCCATCATGGGTATCCAGATCCCGCTGTTGGTTATTGACCGGAGAACGTCTCGGTCATGTCTACATGTCTCCCGAACCCGTAGGGTCTACACACTTAAGGTTCGATGACGCTAGGGTTATAAAGGAAGTTTGTATGTGGTTACCGAATGTTGTTCGGAGTCCCGGATGAGATCCCGGACGTCACGAGGAGTTCCGGAATGGTCCGGAGGTAAAGATTTATATATGGGAAGTCCTATTTTGGCCACCGGAAAATGTTCGGGATTTTTCGGTATTGTACCGGGAAGGTTCTAGAAGGTTCCGGAGTGGGGCCCACCTGCATGGGGGGACCCACATGGACGTGGGTAGTGGGGGCAAGGCCCCACACCCCTGGTCAAGGCGCACCAAGATCCCCCCTTAGAAGGAATAAGATCATATCCCGAAGGGATAAGATCAAGATCCCTAAAAAGGGGGGATAACAATCGGTGGGGAAGGAAATAATGAGATTTCTTTCCTCCCACCTTGGCCAACGCCCCAATGGACTTGGAGGGCAAGAAACCAGCCCCTCCACCCCTATATATAGTGGGGAGGCGCATGGGAGCTATACACGAAGTTCTGGCACAGCCCTACCTCTCTTCCTACTCCTCCTCTCCCATGGTGCTTGGCGAAGCCCTGCTGGATTGCCACGCTCCTCCACCACCACCACGCCGTTGTGCTGCTGTTGGATGGAGTCTTCCTCAACCTCTCCCTCTCTCCTTGCTGGATCAAGGCGTGGGAGACGTCACCGGGCTGTACGTGTGTTGAACGCGGAGGTGCCGTCCGTTCGGCACTTGATCATCGGTGATTTGAATCACGACGAGTACGACTCCATCAACCCCGTTCACTTGAACGCTTCCGCTTAGCGATCTACAAGGGTATGTAGATGCACTCTCCTTTCTACTCGTTGCTGGTCTCTCCATAGATAGATCTTGGTGACACGTAGGAAAATTTTGAATTTCTGCTACGTTCCCCAACAGTGGCATCATGAGCTAGGTCTATTGCGTAGATTCTTTGCACGAGTAGAACACAAAGTAGTTGTGGGCGTTGATGTTGTTCAATATGCTTACCGTTACTAGTCCAATCTTGTTTCGACGGTATTGTGGGATGAAGCGGCCCGGACCGACCTTACACGTACTCTTACGTGAGACAGGTTCCACCGATTGACATGCACTTGGTGCATAAGGTGGCTAGCGGGTGCCAGTCTCTCCCACTTTAGTCGGAACGGATTCGATGAAAAGGGTCCTTATGAAGGGTAAATAGCAATTGGCATATCACGTTGTGGTCTTGCGTAGGTAAGAAACGTTCTTGCTAGAAACCCATAGCAGCCACGTAAAACATGCAACAACAATTAGAGGACGTCTAACTTGTTTTTGCAGGGTATGCTATGTGATGTGATATGGCCAAGAAGAATGTGATGAATGATATGTGATGTATGAGATTGATCATGTTCTTGTAATAGGATTCACGACTTGCATGTCGATGAGTATGACAACCGGCAGGAGCCATAGGAGTTGTCTTTATTTATTGTATGACCTGCGTGTCATTGAAGAACGCCATGTAAACTACTTTACTTTATTGCTAAACGCGTTAGTCATAGAAGTAGAAGTAGTCGTTGGCGTGACAACTTCATGAAGACACGATGATGGAGATCATGATGATGGAGATCATGGTGTCATGCCGGTGACGATGATGATCATGGAGCCCCGAAGATGAAGATCAAAAGGAGCAAAATGATATTGGCCATATCATGTCACTATTTGATTGCATGTGATGTTTATCATGTTTATGCATCTTGTTTACTTAGGACGACGGTAGTAAATAAGATGATCCCTTACAAAATTTCAAGAAGTGTTCTCCCCTAACTGTGCACCGTTGCTACAGTTCGTCGCTTCTAAGCACCACGTGATGATCGGGTGTGATGGATTCTTACGTTCACATACAACGGGTGTAAGACAGTTTTACACAGCGAAAACACTTAGGGTTAACTTGACGAGCCTAGCATGTGCAGACATGGCCTCGGAACACGGAGACCGAAAGGTCGAGCATGAGTCGTATAGTAGATACGATCAACATGAAGATGTTCACCGATGATGACTAGTCCGTCTCACGTGATGATCGGACACGGCCTAGTTGACTCGGATCATGTGATCACTTAGATGACCAGAGGGATGTCTATCTAAGTGGGAGTTCATAAGATGAACTTAATTATCCTGAACATAGTCAAAAGACCTTTTGCAAATTATGTCGTAGCTCGCGCTTTAGTTCCACTGTTTAGATATGTTCCTAGAGAAAATATAGTTGAAAGTTGATAGTAGCGATTATGCGATCAGTAGAAAGCTTATGTCCTTAATGCACCGCTCAGTGTGCTGAACCCCAACGTCGTTTGTCGATGTTGCGAACATCGGACATACACGTTTTGATAACTACGTGATAGTTCAATTAAATGGTTTAAGTAGAGGCACCAAAGACGTTTTCGAAACGTCGCGGAACATATGAGATGTTTCGAGGGCTGAAATTGGGATTTCAGGCTCGTGCCCACGTCAAGAGGTATAAGACCTCCGACGATTTTCTTAGCCTGCAAACTAAGGGAGAAAAGCTCAATCGTTGAGCTTGTGCTCAGATTGTCTGAGCACAACAATCACTTGAATCGAGTGGGAGTTGATCCTCCAGATGAGATAGTGATGTTTCCCCAAAGTCATTGCCACCAAGCTGCTAGAGCTTCGTGATGAACTATAACATATCAGGGATAGATATGATGATCCTTGAATATTCATGATGTTTGACACCGCGAAAGTAGAAATCAAGAAGGAGCATCAATTGTTGATGGTTGGTGAAACCACTAGTTTCAAGAAGGGCAAGGGAACAAAGGGATACTTCATGAAACGGCAATTCAGCTGCTGCTCTAGTGAAGAAACCCAAGGTTGAACCCAAACCCGAGACTAAGTGCTTCTGTAATAAGGGGAACAACCACTGGAGCAGCATTACCCTAGATACTTGGTAGATGAGAAGGCTGGCAAGGTCGATAGAAGTATATTGGATATACATTATGTTAATGTGTACTTTACTAGTACTCCTAGTAGCACCAGGGTATTGGATACCGGTTCGGTTGCTAAGTGTTAGTAACTCGAAATAAAAGCTACGGAATAAACGGAGACTAGCTAAAGGTGAGCTGACGATATATGTTGGAAGTGTTTCCAAGGTTGATATGATCAAGCATCGCACGCTCCCTCTACCACCGAGATTGGTGTTTGCGTTGAGCATAGACATGATTGGATTATGTCTATCGCAATACGGTTATTCATTTAAGGAGAATAATGGTTACTCTATTTTTGAATAATACCTTCAATGGTCTTGCACCTAAAGGAATGGTTTATTGAATCTCGGTCGTAGTGATACACATTTTCATGCCAAAAGATATAAGATAGTAATGATAGTACCACTTACTTGTGGCACTGCCATGTAAGTCATAATGGTATAAAACGCATGAAGAAGCTCCATGTTGATGGATCTTTGGACTCACTCGTTTTTGAAAAGTTTGAGACATGCGAACCATGTCTATTGGTGTATATGCATGAAGAAACTCCATGCAAATGGATCGTTCGGACTCACTTGATTTTGAATCACTTGAGATATGCAAATCATACCACATGGGCAAGATGACTGAAAAGCCTCATTTTCAGTAAGATGGAACAAGATAGCAACTTGTTGGAAGTAACACATTTTGATGTGTGCAGTCGAATGAGTGCTGAGGCATGCAGTGAATATCATTATGTTCTTACTTCACAGATGATTCGAGTAGATGTTGAGTATATTTACTTGATGAAACACAAGTCTGAATTATTGAATGGTTCAAGTAATTTCAGAGTGAAGTAGAAGATCATTGTGACAAGAGGATAAAATGTCTATGATATGATCATAGAGATGAATATCTGAGTTACGAGTTTTGGCACACAATTAAGACATTGTGGAAATTGTTTCGCAATTAATACCGCCTGGAACACCATAATGTGATGGTGTGTCCGAACATCATAGTTGCACCCTATTGGATATGGTGCGTACCATGATGTCTCTTATCGAATTACCACTATCGTTCATGGGTTAGGCATTAGAGACAACCACATTCACTTTAAATAGGGCACCACGTAATTCCGATGAGATGACACCGTATGAATTATGGTTTAGAGAAACCTAAGTTGTCGTTTCTTAAAAGTTTGGGGCTGCGACGCTTATATGAAAAAGTTTCAGGTTGATAAGCTCGAACCCAAAGCGGATAAAATGCATCTTCATAGGAAACCCAAAACAGTTGGGTATACCTCCTAATTCAGATCCGAAAGCAATATGGATTGTTTCTAGAATCGGGTCCTTTCTCGAGGAAAAGTTTCTCTCGAAAGAATTGAGTGGGAGGATGGTGGAGACTTGATGAGGTTATTGAACCGTCTCTTCAACTAGTGTGTGACAGGGCACAGGGAGTTGTTCCTGTGGCACCTACACCAATTGAAGTGGAAGCTTATGATATTGATCATGAAACTTCGGATCAAGTCACTCCCAAACCTCGTAGGATGACAAGGATGCGTACTACTTCAGAGTGGTACGTAATCCTGTCTTGAAGGTCATGTTGCTAGACAACAATGAACCTACGAGCTATGGAGAAGCGATGGTGGGCCCGGATTCCGATAAATGGCTTGAGGCCATAAAATCCGAGAGAGGATCCATGTATGAAAACAAAGTGTAGACTTTGGCAGAACGGCTCGATGGTCGTAAGGCTAATGAGTACAGATGGATTTCAAAAGGAAGACGGACAATGATGGTAAATGTCACCATTAAGAAAGCTCGACTTGTCGTTAAGATGTTTTCCGACAAGTTCAAGGAGTTGACTACGATGAGATTTTCTCACTCGTAGCGATGCTAAGAGTCTGTTGGAATTATATTAGCGATTACTGCATTATTTATGAAATCTTGCAGATAGGATGTCAAAACATTGTTTCCTCGACGATTTTAATGAGGAAAGGTTGTATGTGATACAACCGGAAGGTTTTGTCAATCCCGAAAGATGCTAATAAGTATGCAAAGCTCCAGCAATCCTTCTAAGGACTGGAGTGAGCATCTCGGAGTTGGAATGTATGCTTTGATGATGATCAAAAATTTTGGGTTTGTACAAAGTTTATGAGAAACTTGTATTTCCAAAGAAGTGAGTGGGAGCACTATAGAATTTCTGATGAGTATATGTTGTTGACATATTGTTGATCAGAAATGACGTAGAATTTCTGGAAAGCATATAGGGTTATTTTGAAAGTGTTTTTCAATGGAAAGCCTGGATTAAGCTACTTGAACATTGAGCATCAAGATCTATAAGGATAGATCAAAATGCTTAATAATACTTTCAAATGAGCACATACCTTGACATGATCTTGAAGGTGTTCAAGATGGACCAGTCAAAGAAGGAGTTCTTGCCTGAGTTGTAAGGTACGAAGTTAAGACTTAAAGCTCGACCACGGCAGAATAGAGAGAAAGGACGAAGGTCGTCCCCTATGCTTAAGACGTAGGCTCTTCAGTATGCTATGCTGTGTACCGCACCTGAAGTGTGCCTTGCCATGAGTCAGTCAAGGGGTACAAGAGTGATCCAAGAATGGCTCACAGGACAGCGGTCAAAGTTATCCTTAGTAACTAGTGGACTAAGGAATTTTCTCGATTATGGAGGTGGTAAAAGAGTTCGTCGTAAAGGTTACGACGATGCAAGCTTGACACCTATCCGGATAGCTCTGAGTAGAGAGACCGGATACATATAATGGAGCAATAATTTAGAATAGCTCCAAGTAGAACAGTTGTTTGGAATAGCTCCAAATAGAGCGTGGTAGCTGCATCTAGGAGATGACATAGAGATTTGTAAAGCACACACGGATCTGAAAGGTTCAGACCCGTTGACTAAAACCTCTCTCACAAGCAACATGATCAAACATAAAACTCATTGAGTGTTAATCACATAGTGATGTGAACTAGACTACTGACTCTAGTAAACTCTTGGGTATTAGTCACATGGCGATGTGACCTGTGAGTGTTAATCACATGGCGATGTGAACTAGATTATTGACTCTAGTGCAAGTGGGAGACTGTTGGAAATATGCCCTAGAGGCAATAATAAAAGTATTATTATTATATTTCCTTGTTCATGATAATTGTCTTTTATTCATGCTATAACTGTATTATCCGGAAATCGTAATACACGTGTGAATACATAGACCACAATATGTCCCTAGTGAGCCTCTAGTTGACTAGCTCGTTGTGATCAACAGATAGTCATGGTTTCCTGGCTATGGACATTGGATGTCGTTGATAACGGGATCACATCATTAGGAGAATGATGTGATGGACAAGACCCAATCCTAAGACTAGCACAAAAGATCGTGTAGTTCATTTGCTAGAGCTTTGCCAATGTCAAGTATCTCTTCCTTCGACCATGAGAGCGTGTAACTCCTGGATACCGTAGGAGTGCTTTGGGTGTATCAAACGTCACAACGTAACTGGGTGACTATAAAGGTGCACTACAGGTATCTCCGAAAGTATCTATTGTTTTATGCGGATCGAGACTGGGATTTGTCACTCCGTGTAAACGGAGAGGTATCTCTGGGCCCACTCGGTAGGACATCATCATATGCGCAATGTGACCAAGGAGTTGATCACGGGATGATGTGTTACGGAACGAGTAAAGTGACTTGCCGGTAACGAGATTGAACAAGGTATTGGATACCGACGATCGAATCTCGGGCAAGTAACATACCGATAGACAAAGGGAATTGAATACGGGATTGATTAAGTCCTTGACATCGTGGTTCATCCGATGAGATCATCGTGGAACATGTGGGAGCCATCATGGGTATCCAGATCCCGCTGTTGGTTATTGACCGGAGAACGTCTCGGTCATGTCTACATGTCTCCCGAACCCGTAGGGTCTACACACTTAAGGTTCGATGACGCTAGGGTTATAAAGGAAGTTTGTATGTGGTTACCGAATGTTGTTCGGAGTCCCGGATGAGATCCCGGACGTCACGAGGAGTTCCGGAATGGTCCGGAGGTAAAGATTTATATATGGGAAGTCCTATTTTGGCCACCGGAAAATGTTCGGGATTTTTCGGTATTGTACCGGGAAGGTTCTAGAAGGTTCCGGAGTGGGGCCCACCTGCATGGGGGGACCCACATGGACGTGGGTAGTGGGGGCAAGGCCCCACACCCCTGGTCAAGGCGCACCAAGATCCCCCCTTAGAAGGAATAAGATCATATCCCGAAGGGATAAGATCAAGATCCCTAAAAAGGGGGGATAACAATCGGTGGGGAAGGAAATAATGAGATTTCTTTCCTCCCACCTTGGCCAACGCCCCAATGGACTTGGAGGGCAAGAAACCAGCCCCTCCACCCCTATATATAGTGGGGAGGCGCATGGGAGCTATACACGAAGTTCTGGCACAGCCCTACCTCTCTCCTACTCCTCCTCTCCCATGGTGCTTGGCGAAGCCCTGCTGGATTGCCACGCTCCTCCACCACCACCACGCCGTTGTGCTGCTGTTGGATGGAGTCTTCCTCAACCTCTCCCTCTCTCCTTGCTGGATCAAGGCGTGGGAGACGTCACCGGGCTGTACGTGTGTTGAACGCGGAGGTGCCGTCCGTTCGGCACTAGGATCATCGGTGATTTGAATCACGACGAGTACGACTCCATCAACCCCGTTCACTTGAACGCTTCCGCTTAGCGATCTACAAGGGTATGTAGATGCACTCTCTTTCTACTCGTTGCTGGTCTCTCCATAGATAGATCTTGGTGACACGTAGGAAAATTTTGAATTTCTGCTACGTTCCCCAACACATACTTGACTGCCGGGCTACTTTTTCCGCTTCTTCTTGCTCTTCGGGAAGTTCTCCTGTCTGAAGGAAATGGACAATCTGCTGTGCCCATGCTGGAGCTTGTGGCTCGACAACAAGGACTAAAGGCATATCTGCTGCTGCGAGAACATCCGCTTCCACGACAAGAACCTGCGGCTCTGCCGGAGCTTGATGTTCTCCGGCAAGCTTGCCGGAGCAAAGCTTGTTGGGAGCGTCTGCTATGACGGAACAAATCATAAGGCTTGCCGGAGCAGACTGCTCCTCAGCATCCTTGGCGTTGATCTTGGGGACCTTCTTGGCGGCGGCTTCGGGGAGCTCTGCCGGAAAATAGTCACTAGAAATCAACTTCCTCTTCTTGTTCTGTCCAGTTGATGGCGTTACGGACGGTTGAGCCAGCTTGAGCACAAAGATCCCTGGTTCCACAGGTAACTTAAGTGCGGCGCACTTTGACAGGCCATCAGCGATGTCATTCTGAGCTCTTGGAACATGTTCCATCTGTAGGCCGTCAAAGTGCTCTTCTAACTTTCTCACTTCATCAACATAAGCTTCCATCAACGGACTCTGATAACTCTTGTTCACTTGGCGGACGACAAGCTGTGAGTCACCCCTGACAATGAGCTTCTTGATCCCAAGTTCTGCTGCGATCCTGAGACCGTCAAGCAAGCCTTCATACTCTGCAGTATTGTTGGTTGCTTGCTCCTTAGGAAAGTGCATCTGGACTACGTACTTGAGGTGCTCTCCGGTGGGCGCGACAAGCAGCACGCCCGCACCGGCGCCTTGCAGCGAGAAGGCACCATCAAAATACATCAGCCACTCTTTGCTCGCCTCCTTGACGGGGATGCTCGTTTCTGGAATTTCTTCATCTTGTGTTGGTGTCCACTCTGCTATGAACTCCGCCAATGCTCTGCTTTGGATAGTTGAAGTGCTCTCAAACTTGAGGCCAAAGCTTGACAGTTCCAGTGCCCACTCGACAATCCTGCTGTCGCTTCTGGATTCTGCCAGTATCCTCTTCAGCGGAAAGCGAGTGACGACTGTGATCTCGTGTGCTTGAAGTAATGGCGCAGCTTTCTTGAGGCCATGAGGAGGCCGAAAAAGCAGTTTCTGCACACCAGAGTACCTTGACCTAGCCCCCTGCAGAAGGGAACTGACAAAGTAAACTGGGCGCTGCACCATTCTCTTCTGCATCTTCTCATGCTCCTGCGCAGATCCATCCTTGTCGGGGTCAGAGCTTGCCGGACCAGAGCTTGCCGGACCAGAGCTTGCCGGCGAAACTCCTTGCTTGTCGCTGGATGCATCTGCCGTGGTTGCTGGCTCATCATCTGCCTCCCTCTCCGCCACTAACGCAGCACTAACCACTTGATTGGTTGCCGCTATATATAACAGCAACTTCCCCTGTGGCTTAGGTGCGACAAGTGTTGGAGTGGAGGACAGGTATCTCTTTAAGTCCTGCAGCGCAGCCTCCGCTTCGGAGTCCATTTCATTGGACCTGCCTTCTTCAAAATTTTGAAAAATGGCAGGGCGCGCTCAGCAGATCTAGGATAAACCTGCTGAGAGCAGCCACGCAACCGGCAAGCCTTCGCACATCCTTGACGCGCTTTGGTGCTTCGATCTGCTCGATGGCCTTGATCTTGTCGGGATTGGCTTCGATTCCCCGCTGAGACACGAAGAACCCGAGAAGCTTGCCGGAAGGGACTCCAAACACGCACTTCTCGGGGTTCAGCTTGAGGTTGATCTTGCGCAGATTTGCAAATGTTTCGTCTAAATCTTGAATAAGGGTCGCCCCTGTCCTTGCTCTTGACCACTATGTCATCCATGTAGGCTTCCACATTTCTGTGATTTGCGGCTCAAAAGCATAGGACTACCCTTGCAAATATTGAACCAGCATTCTTTAAACCGAAGGGCATCCGTACGAAACAGTAGGTGCCACATGGGGTGATGAATGCGGTTTTCTCCTCATCCTCTTCTGCCATGAAGATCTGATGGTATCCTGAGTATGCATCAAGAAATGAAAGCAAATCACATCCGGCCGTGGAGTCAACAATCTGGTCAATGCGCGGCAAGGGAAATGGATCTTTGGGACAAGCTTTATTGACATTGGTAAAGTCGATACAAAGCCTCCATTTCCCGTTAGCCTTGCGCACGACAACAGGATTGGCCAACCACGTAGGATGGAGCACTCCTCTGACAAGGCCTACTGCTTCCAACTTCTTGATTTCTTCTGTGATGAATTCTTGGCGCTCCACTGCCTGTTTCCTGACTTTCTGCTTGACGGGCCGCGCATGAGGACAGACGACAAGGTGGTGCTCAATTACTTTCCTGGGAACACCGGGGATGTCAGACGGTTGCCACGCAAACACGTCGACGTTCGCCCGCAGGAAAGCAACGAGCGCGCTTTCCTATTTAGGGTCGAGAGTGGCGCTGATGGTGAAGGTACCACCAGTGCCGTCCTCCTTGGCGGGCACCTTCTTGGTCTCAGGTGGAGCTGCCATTGCCTTCTTACACTTGCCGGTGGAGCTCGATGGTGCATCCTCGACGGTAGCGCAGCACTCCGAAGAGGTGCGCTTGCCAGAGTGGGCATCAGAGCTCTTGCCAGACTTGGTCTTCTTCTTCCCCCCAGGTGCTTCAGCGGCAAGTGATTTGCGATCTGTTGCGGCTGCTGCTTCCCGATAGATCTTGTCGGCGCAGATAAGAGCATCCTTCTTGTCGCTAGGGACAGAGATGACACTTATCGGGCCTGGCATCTTCAGTACGTTGTAGGCATAGTGAGAGGCTGCCATGAACTTAGCGAGCGCTGGACGGCCAAGTATCCCATTATAAGGCAATGGAAAATCAGCAACGTCAAAAGTGACCCTCTCAGTCCTGAAGTTCAACTCGCTGCCAAATGTTACCGGCAACGTGATCTTTCCCTTCGGCTTGCTCCTTCCCGGGTTGATTCCTTGGAACGTGCCGGTCTCTTCGAGCTCGCTGTCAGGGATCTGGAGTTTCTGGAGTACCACGGAGGAGATCAGGTTCAAGCCGGCCCTGCCGTCAACTAGCATCTTAGTGACCTTGAGGTTGCGGATAGTTGGTGAAACCAACATCGGCAAGCACCCGACCGCAGTTATGCGATCAGGGTGGTCCTCAATATCAAAGATGATAGGCGTGCTGGACCATTTCAGAGGCTTGCGTGACTCGACGGGTGGCTCTGCTGCATTAACTTCCCGCACCCACTGCTTGAGCTGGCGGTGCAAAGTATGCAGAGAAGCACCGCCGTCAACGCACAGGACCTCTGTGGCTTTTTGGAACTCCTGCTCATCAGTCTCCTCATCGTCCATGTCTTCGTCGTCGTCGTCTTCATCCTTGTCGCGGCCACGGGGAGGCCTGTCTCCTTGCCACTGCTTGGCCTTGCCGCGGCGTCCTCCTCAGCCGGGACGTTTCTTGCCGGATCCTCCAGCACCTTCTTGGGCTTTCTCCTTGTTGGGCCGCTCGTATTCAGCTTTCTGTTGCTCAACAAGCTGCTCGACTTTCTTGCAGCTCTGGAGATCGTGGCCCTTGGTGCGGTGGATCTTGCAGTACTGCTTGTTGGTGTTGTCCTGCTTGTCGGCAACTGCCACAGCTGCGGCAACCTCCTTGCCGGAGTTACCAGCTTTGGCTTCCTTGCCGGACTGCTCAACAACTAGCACCTCTTTGCCTTTCTTCTTCCTGTTATTCCGCCGCCGGTTTTTCCTTGCCGGGGCAGCATCCTCACTGTCAGATCCTCCTGTTCCTACATTCTCTCCGGGGAGTCTCCTCCCTTCCTCAGCACGTGCACACTTGTCGGCCAGGGCATATAGCTCACTGACGTCTCTGATCTTGCACATCGCCATCTCCTCCCGCATCCTGCGGTTCCGCACGTTCTGGTGGAACGCGCTGATTACCGCGGCAGGGTGGACATCTGGGATGTTGTGCTGTACGTTGCTGAATCTCTGAATGTACTTGCGCAGGGGTTCTCCTTCCTTCTGGGCGAGCAGATGAAGGTCACTCTCTTGGCCATGAGGCTTGTGACCGCCTGTGAAGGCGCCGATAAACTGATGGCATAGATCGGCCCAAGAGGATATGGAGTTGTCCGGCAAGTGCATGAGCCAGGATCTGACGTTGGGCTTGAGCACTAGCGGGAAGTAGTTGGCAAGGATCTTGTCGTCCCGTCCCCCGGCAGCCTGCACCGCAATGGTGTAGATGCTGAGGAACTCCGACAGATGCGTCTTGCCGTCGTACTTCTCCGGTATGTCTGGCTTGAAGTTCTTCGTGCTGGGCCACTGGACTTGCCGCAGCTCACGAGTGAACACAGGGCAACCTACCGCGTACGGCAGGTCGCCTGGTTCCCCTGGCGCATGCATGTCAACAGAAGGCCCAACGCGCTGGTCAGATTGACGTCGCGCTTCTCTTCGGCGCTCGATGCGAGTACGAGCGTCTTCTTGCTGTCGATCACAAAGAACTTGGCGTTGATCGCGACGAGCTCGTGGATCCGATGATGCGGTGGAGTCGCTGTCGAGGTGGATCCGGCGAGTCGGCGATTTTGGCCTTCGGGTGGTGATTGCATGGTGGTTGCACCCCCACCAGTTTCGTCGCCACCAGCTCGCGCCTGGCAACCCTGCCGCGACGGCGACGTGCTCGGCTGCCGCGGAGTGTCGCCGTTGGCGTAGTCGATGAGACTCTGAATGGTGGCCCTCCATTCGTCGATCTTGTCCGACGTCGGAGGGTAATCCAGGAGCAGTTGAGCTCGTGCCAAAGCTTCCGCCGGAGTGGTGGGTGGCAGTGGCGGACGGCGCGAGGACCGGGATATGCTCGGACTTCTAACTATGTTAGAAGGAGCATTATCCCGTCCGGGCGACCGTGTCTCGCTCGTGCTGGCACGCTGGCGTGCATGCTGGTCTTGAGCGCCCCGGGATCCACCAGCTTGATCTTGGCCCAACAAATGTATGGTACTGCGAGTACCATGACGTTGTCGGTCCTGCGCCTCCTGAGATGGGCGCGGAACAAGCACGGACGTCGAGGTCTGAGCCGCCTTGTCCTTGGACCTGGCAGCATCGTGAGCTTCCTCGTCGACGTCCGTCCCTCCGCCGGCGTCTACCCCACCACTCGTTTGCTCCGGTGGTGGTGGTATCGACGCGGACGGAATGGCTGCCTTCGAAGCCTTCTTCTTCGATGGCATGTTGATGAAGAAAATGAAGATCTAGCTCGTGTGCACGCCAGATCAGGTTCACACAATCTCGACGCACCCCTACCTGGCGCGCCAAAGATGTCGGGGAAACTGATCCACGAACACCTATGAGGCCGGCGGACCGAGCCCCTTTCGGTTTGGCGGGGGCGGAGGTCGCACGAAGAGCAGATCGAGGCGAAGCACACGAGCAGTTTACCCAGCTTCGGAGCTCTCCGGAGAGATAACACTCCTACTACTGCTTGTCTGATTCCATGGTGTTCTGGCTCAAGAGAGCTAAGCGTTTTTCTGGCTTCCGAATGATCCGAACCCCTTCTACGTTGCGCATGGGCCTCCTTTTATACGTTAAAGGGGTCACCGACAGGTGGCAACGTAAACAAGGGTACAAATATAAAAAGAGAGGTGGTTGGTACAGTTACTTGTACAGTGTTTCCTACCTAAACCTGACGGCAGGGGACAAGGGCATTAAATGCCCATTTGTGTCGCCCACAACAGTGCAGAAAAGGACCGTCAGGGGCGCCACCGCTTGCCACGATGGCGATCTTGTCAGCACCGCATGCCAGTACGCACCGCTGGCTGCACAGCCTTCCGCCACGCGCGCCGGGAAAGGCCCACAGGGCGACACGTTGGTGGATGCGCTGGAGCGTGGGCACAGAGTGGCCGCTTGCCGCGGCAAGTGCCTTGCCGCGGTCGTCGTCTTGTCGCGCCCGGGAGCTTGTCGCTCGCCGGGCCTTGCCGGGACGCGTGGCGCGTCGCGGCAAGTTCCCTGAGATGCCTTGGTTGGTCTTCCCGGCAAGTTCCTCTTGCCGGGGCCTTGCCTCCTTGACTTGAACACTTTGTTCTTGAATGGCTTCAAAGGAGCCACGGAGGATCTTGGCGGTCACCCGGCAAGCCCTTGCCGCAGGGCGCTGCAACTGCCCGTGCACAAGTTCGGGGTACTAGGGTACCCCTATTCTAGTACACCGACAATATGATTCACGCTCGACCTTTCGGTCTCCGTGTTCCGAGGCCATATCTGTTATATGCTAGGCTCATCAAGTTTAACCTGAGTATTCCGCGTGTGCAACTGTTTTGCACCTGTTGTATTTGAACGTAGAGCCTATCACACCCGATCATCACGTGGTGTCTCAGTATGAAGAACTTTCGCAACGGTGCATACTCAGGGAGAACACTTATACTTTGATAATTTAGTGAGGGATCATCTTATAATGCTACCGTCAATCAAAGCAAGATAAGATGCATAAAGGATAAACATCACATGCAATCAATATAAGTGATATGATATGGCCATCATCATCTTGTGCTTGTGATCTCCATCTCCGAAGCACCGTCGTGACCACCATCGTCACCGGTGCGACACCTTGATCTCCATCATAGCATCATTGTCGTTTCGCCATCTATTGCTTCTACGACTATCGCTACTGCTTAGTGATAAAGTAAAGCAATTACAGGGCGCTTGCATTTCATACAATAAAGCGACAACCATATGGCTCCTGCCAGTTGCCGATAACTCGGTTACAAAACATGATCATCTCATACAATAAAATATAGCATCACGTCTTGACCATATCACATCACAACATGCCCTGCAAAAACAAGTTAGACGTCCTCTACTTTGTTGTTGCAAATTTTACGTGGCTGCTACGGGCTGAGCAAGAACAGTTCTTACCTACGCATCAAAACCACAACGATAGTTGGTCAAGTTGCTGTTGTTTTAACCTTCGCAAGGACCGGGCGTAGCCATACTCGGTTCAACTAAAGTGAGAGAGACAGACACCCGCCGGTCACCTTTAAGCAATTAGTGCTCGTGGCAGTGAAACCAGTCTCGCGTAAGCGTACGCGTAATGTCGGTCCGGGCCGCTTTATCTCACAATACCGCTGAACTAAAGTATGACATGCTGGTAAGCAGTATGACATATATCGCCCACAACTCACTTGTGTTCTACTCGTGCATATGACATCTACGCATAAAACCTGGCTCGGATGCCACTGTTGGGGAACGTAGTAATTTCAAAAAAATTCCTACGCACACGCAAGATCATGGTGATGCATAGCAACGAGAGGGGAGAGTGTTGTCTACATACCCTTGTAGACCGTAAGCGGAAGCGTTAGCACAACGCGGTTGATGTAGTCGTACGTCTTCACGATCCGACCGATCAAGTACCGAACGTACGACACCTCCAAGTTCAGCACACGTTCATCCCGATGACGTCCCTCGAACTCCGATCCAGCCGAGTGTTGAGGGAGAGTTTTGTCGGCACGACGGCGTGGTGACGATGATGATGTTCTACCGACGCAGGGCTTCGCCTAAGCACCGCTACGTATTATCGAGGTGGACTATGGTGGAGGGGGGCACCGCACAGGGCTAAAAGATCAAACGATCAATTGTTGTGTCTCTAGGGTGCCCCCTGCCCCTGTATATAAAGGAGCAAGGGGGGTGCGACTGGCCAAGGAGAGAAGCGCGCCGGGAGGAGTCCTACTCCCATCGGGAGTAGGACTCTCCCCTTTTCTAGTTGGATTAGGACTTGGGAGGGGGGAAAGAGGAGGGAGAGAGGAAGGAAGGGGGGTCGCCCCCCTCTCCTTGTCCTATTCGAACTAGGGGGAAGGGGCGTGCGGCCCAGCCCTGGCCGCCACTTCTCTTTTCCGTAAAGGCCCACTAAGGCCCATTAACCTCCCGGGGGTTCCGGTAACCTCCCGGTACTCCGGTAAAATCCCGATTTCACCCGGAACACTTCCGATATCCAAACATAGGCTTCCAATATATCAATCTTCATGTCTCGACCATTTCGAGACTCCTCGTCATGTCCGTGATCACATCCGGGACTCCGAACAACCTTCGGTACATCAAAACATATAAACTCATAATATAACTATCATCGTAACGTTAAGCGTGCGGACCCTACGGGTTCGAGAACTATGTAGACATGACCGAGACACGTCTACGGTCAATAACCAATAGCGGAACCTGGATGCTCATATTGGCTCCCACATATTCTATGAAGATCTTTATCGGTCAGACCGCATAACAACATACGTTGTTCCCTTTGTCATCGGTATGTTACTTGCCCGAGATTCGATCATCGGTATCTTAATACCTAGTTCAATCTCATTACCGGCAAGTCTCTTTACTCGTTCCGTAATACATCATCCCGCAACTAACTTAGTTGCAATGCTTGCAAGGCTTAAGTGATGTGTATTACTGAGAGGGCCCAAAGATACCTCTCCGACAATCGGAGTGACAAATCCTAATCTCGAAATACGCCAACCCAACATGTACCTTCGGAGACACCTGTAGAGCACCTTTATAATCACCCAGTTACGTTGCGACGTTTGGTAGCACACAAAGTGTTCCTCCGGTAAACGGGAGTTGCATAATCTCATAGTCATAGGAACATGTATAAGTCATGAAGAAAGCAACAACAACATACTAAATGATCATGTGCTAAGCTAACGGAATGGGTCATGTCAATCACATCATTCTCCTAATGATGTGATCCCGTTAATCAAATGACAACTCATGTCTATGGCTAGGAAACATAACCATCTTTGATCAACGAGCTAGTCAAGTAGAGGCATACTAGTGACAATCTGTTTGTCTATGTATTCACACATGTATTATGTTTCCGGTTAATACAATTCTAGCATGAATAATAAACATTTATCATGAAATAAGGAAATAAATAATAACTTTATTATTGCCTCTAGGGCATATTTCCTTCAGACACATCGTGGATAAAGGCACGGGGCGGTGTTGCCAGCACCGGGCATGCGTAGACTGGGACCTGCACGAGTTGTACGCCATGTCGAAGAAGTCGGAGAGGCCAGCAGAGAAGGACTCGACGATGGTTGCGACACCAATCGGCACGGGGCCAATGTCGCCCGTGGTTGTCGGAGTAGTGGTGAAGCGGTCGGGATAGATGACGGCGACGCTGGCGACGGACTTGTGCTGGACAAAGACAAAGGGGGTGGACGGGCGGCTGCGGTGGCTACAGGGATAGCAGCGGCGGCGGCCGAAGAAGAGCGGCGGCGGCGGCCTGACGACGATGGCGGCGGCTAGGTTAGGAGCGCGGCGGCGGTGCTCGAAGTAGGCGAAAAACCCTGACAACGTGACGAAGACCAACATGGACGGTGGCGTTCCTGCGCCAAGGGAGACGGCGCGATGCATACCACGGGAGGTCGACACGCGATGACGGGGGAGTGGACCGCGGGCCGCGGCGCTACGGCCCGAAGGGGCGACGCCGTGGCGGTGGGCAGGTCGGGGCGACGGCAGGAAGAGCTCGGGGCGGCGGTGGGGACCACGGGCCGCGGCGCGACAGCCCGAAAGGGCGGCACGGCGAAGAGCGCGGGTCGGTGTAACCGCGGGGACGGCAGCATGGACCGCGTGCCATGCTCGCTACGGCCCGACGGGGCGACGCAGCGGCGGCGCGAGGGTAGGTGCAGCCACGGGGACGACCTCGAGCGGACGGCCTCGGGGCGGCGGTGGACCGCGGGCCGCGGCACTATGACCAGAAGGGGCGACGCAACGGCGACACAGGTCGGTGCAGCCGGGAGAAGAGTCACGGGGTGGCGGCACTACGGCCTGATGGGGCGACGCAGCGGCAACCCGTTGCTCGATCGGTAGAGGGACGCGCTGAACTCGGGACAGTCTTCACGGGGCTTGCGGAGGCGCGCGCAACCAACGGGCCAGGTCGGTCACACGGTGTAGATGAGGCGGATCGCGCGGCGGGCGGGTGATCAATCTGATCGCGCACGAGGACGGGGACGCCGCTCGGTGGAGAAGGGGTGGCGGCAGAGTCCGAGATGAAGTCGGCGACAACGGGCGGCAGGGCGGCTATGATTGGCCGCCGCATGGCGCGAGGCCGCCTGGTCGGGTGATGCAGGAGTCCCGGTCGGAGCAGGGTGGTGACGGCCGGCGTAGATCGACGGGCGGGCCGGAGCGCGAACGGCGGCGGTGAAGGGCCGCCGCATGACGCAAGGCCGCCGGGTCAGGGTGACCGGTGGGCAGACGCGCGAACGACGCGCAAGGCCGCCGGGTCGGTGAAGAAGCCGGCCGATTGCGCCGGGGTTGGAGTAGAGGCGCACGGGGTCGACGACGGCGGTGGGCGACGCAAACTGATCAAGATTAGATCAGAAAACCAAAAAGAAACCGCCGATCAAGATGACCGGCGGGAGAGAGAAAACCCCCGGAGCAAGGGCTCGGGGAAAAGACTCTCTAGGACAGTAGGTCAACACGACCGGCGGTCGAACTCTAGGTACGGGCGGCGTGGCCCCCGGCGACGGTCATGGAGGTCGACCATCCAGGGACGGCGCACGGGTGAGGAAGCGGCGACGGCTAGGGTTTAGAACCCGGAAACTGATATCTTGTTGGAAGCAGTGGCGAGTCCAGTAGGTGGGCTTCATAGGGCTCTAGCCTACCCTCCAAAAAATGTTTTTTTACTGTACTACTATTCTTCTCTGCTCAGTCTATCAGCGCAACAACATGCAACAACCCACATAGAGGACTGCCAACGAAAGCAACGAAGCACGTAACGCACGCATCCAGGCTTCCAAGCACGCCGCACGCACTGCTCACGCTCCAGGTCGAGGCCTCCAGACCTAGGTTGGTCGGCGTTGGGGCGGCCGGCGGCGGACCACGTTGCAGAAAAATTCCAATAAATACTAGTACATGTTTTCAGTAGTAGTCTACGAAAGTTTGAGCATATTTGGAGAAGGAGATTGTAGTCTTTACTGGAATTTTTCATAAATACTACCGTAACATTGTCCCAATGCTATTTAGCTAGGCAGATTCAAAATTTGGTTCAAAATCTAATATTTTCCATAAATTCCAGAAAAATCCCAGTGAATACTACATGTTTCTAGTAGTAATTTGGGAAAATCTTAGCCAATTTGGACAAAAGAATTATGAGATGATGTTATTTTTCTTCAAGCGACCGTTAACTTTGAGCCCACCCTTCAATTCCGTGCTGGATTCGCCACTGGTTGGAAGGGAGAGAGGGATCTAGTGGAATAGTTGTTGTATTGCTTGAGCCTCGTGGACATATATATAGGAGTACATGATTTACTTAAAGTACAAGGTAAGCCAGAATATTTTCCAGTCTAACGTATGTTTCCAATACAATCACATTACTCAATAAAACTGACGATTGAACCAGTGCCACACGCGAAAATAGGGAAATAACCTGCGTCAAAGGGAATTCAAACCCATGATGCTAGATATTGGTGCGTGAGTGGTGCCACCCGCGCAAGCAATAATCGGGCGTGCGTACGTGAGATACTACTTGCAACCTTTTCTGTTCTTGCGGGCAGATGCTAGACTTTGTACCTCGAGTGTGGGGAGACTATCTTACGAACCAATGAAAGATGGCATGCATCCATGATTGGTCGGTTCCGCATAATATGCATATCACTGGCGGGCGGTACAAGTAGTGTGATTATTGGGAGGATCGGTTATCCATCCAAATACACATGTGGGATGTTTTACACGAGATTAAGCTCAACCGGTGCCCGGGGTGGAGTTGGAGGCTTGTCGCCGTTGCACAATCATCATAAGGGCATGATGAACACGGGTCAAACTAAATTTCATACGGACATACATCGGACTAAAAGATTTAGTTCATCGCCGACATACAGACATAGATAAAATAAATTAACTAAAAGCAAAAAAAGCAGATGGAGAGGGGCGCCGGGAGATCACCACTTCTACGTCAGTCCCTTGCCCCTGCGGTCATCAGTGCGGTTAGGGCATCTCTAATGCGGGGTGCCTAAACGGGCGCTTGAGCAATAAATAAATACTAGCAAAAATGCCGTGCGTTGCAACGGGAGAAAATTTTACTTTCCTAGTATAGACTAAAATGTAAACCATTATTTAATTTATGATCCCCAACAATTATTCCCAAGATGAAAAAGAATTATGCTTTCAATTATAACATCTTTGCAAAACGATCACAGTTCAGTTTGTGGCTTCATAGTTTCATTCTCACCTCCATGCCACAATCAAATGAGAAGGAAAAAAATTGTTTCAGAATAGGCCCATCTTGGCCAACGTAGGGGAGAAATAGAAACGTATTACTTTTCGTTGCTCCACAATTGAATCGAAGAAAGAAAAAGTGTGGAGCAGCCTAGTTTGGCCCACGCGTCGGAGAAACATAAAAGGTGTGTGGTACATTGATAGATTGATGACGGTCGACACTATAATTGGACGGAAGAAATCTTCATCCTTTAATAGTAGTATATAATAATTAGTATATATATAAGAAAGATTAGGGCAACAAAGTGACCAGAATTTTACATCGGGGCAAAATTTCAATGACCTCATCGAGGCGATGACGGAGTTTGCAATATTAGTTCTTGACCATGGATGGCACGGATCATGTTGCGTGCAGCCAACAACAACAATCAAACCATCAACAAAACCTAGGAGGATCTCGATGAATATTATTGTGAGTAATTGGAAATTTTCTTACAGATCACGATGATTATTTTTTGAATGGATGAACATTTTTTATAACTTGCATTTTTTTCAGTAGGCACACATTTTTGGAATTGGTGAACATTTTTTCAAATTAATGAACTTTTTTGTTTGACTAACATTATTTTTTAATCTATGAAGACTTTGAATCAGCGAACAGTTTTTGAATTGGTGAACTTTTTTGAAGTTCACGATCATTTTTTATTTGTATGAACATTGTTTAAAAATTCATGAACATGTTTTGAATTTGCAAATTTTTTGTTAAATTCATAAACATTTTACTACTTCTGGAATGTTTTTCAAAATTCACATTTTCTTAATTTAAAACTTTTCTGAAATCCCAAATTACTTAAAGAAGGAAAAAAGAAATAAGAAAATAGTGGCGTCCCTCCCTGCTCATGGGCCAGCATAATAGGGCGCATGGCTTCTAGTTTTTAATATTCACAGTTTCTTTTAAAATTTGGAACTTTCTGAAATGCTAAATTATTTTAAATAAGGAAAAGTAGAAAAAAAGAAAAAGAAAAAATGAAATAAGAAAAAGGGTAGTCCCGCCCCGCTAATGGGCCAGCCCAATAGGGCGCGCGCGAGAGGAGGATATAAAAGGAAGTATTCCTCTATGTTTCCAAACAACATTGTGGCTAGGCAGACTGTTTGTTGCATTGCGGCTCAACATAAGCGGGAGGGGTTCTAGTCTGTGCTGAAGCATTTTTTTTTGTTCGCCGACGAAAAAACATAAAACGTAACGTAAAACGGCGGCGGACGAAAAAACATAAACATACCAAAAACATCCGATGGACCAAAAATTGTGGAGAAACAATCCGTTCTTTAATATTAGGTAAAAAGATAATTTATGTGTAAGCGTCAGCTTGGGGTCCGGGTCTCCAACGCCTATACGCAAGCGCTACCTTCAAGCCAGGCCAGTTTGTGAGAGCGGAAAAGCTGGAGCGCTCGGCGACTTATCTAGCATCGACGCCACAATGGCTGAAAACGGCTGGGATCGCACAGGAATAGCTGAAAACGGCTGGGATTCAGATCCTAGCGCCCCTCCTTGGCGCCTGCGGTGTAGATGCCCTTATAGCCCTCCATGTAGGCATCAGCGAGGGGAGGGTTATAATTGTCGAAGCCCCCGGAGACGTCGGAGTTGTCGTCGAAGGAGATGATGCCGACGAATTGACGGACCGCGTCTGCCCGCTCCTTCGCCAGTTGGTGGCCTTGGGTTTGGCCGTCGCGTCCTTCGCCACCTTGCACTTCGACTGCTCGATGGCGAGCCGAAGCGCCGTGGCGTTCTTGCGGCGGAGACATCGCTCGTCAGTCTCCACCATGGTGAGCGAGAGGCCTAGGAACGTCGGAAGGACTCATCGTTCGGATCGACCGGCGCACGTGCGTCGTCGACGGAAGGACATCGTTTCCGCTGCCGCTGTCGTCGCCCTCTCCCTCACCCGCTGCCTCTGGTGGAGTGCGGCACGCGCCCCAGATTCAGGCGCCTAATTAGGGGTGGATTAACGAGCTGCTCGTGCTCGTTAAGGCTCGGCTCGTTAAGCTCGTTAAGTTTAACGAGCAGAAAACTATCCTCGGCTCGGTTCGGTTGATGCTCGTGAGCGCTCGCGAGCACTCGTTAACAGATTATAATGTGTTACGGTGGGGCAACTGGCTCACGTTTGCCGGAGAAATAGAAGAAAATGGCGCTCTCCACCATCACCACCACCACGGCAATCTCCACCACCCATGGCGCTGTTAGGATCGCCCACTAAGTTTCCCTCTTCCTGTGGATCCCACGGAGGGTCTCCTCCATTGGGACTTCTCCCCTGGTCTTGCGGTCGAGGCTCAGGTACGTGCCAGCTTCACCTCCACGGTGCACTTCTCACCCTCTACCTCCAACTCCACCAAAGAATTCTTCCTGGTGGTTTCATTCTCCTCAGCTTCGTCCCCCTTGACTGAGGAATCTGTGGCTCTGGCTTTGCAATCTTGTATCGGTGGTCTCAGTAATGGTTTCAAGGTGGTTCAACTAAGTGACTGCTGTTTTCGGTTTTCTGTGGCTTCGAACAGAGTTGGCCATTTTATTTATGGTCTCAAGGATCGAATTTGGCCTGATTTCATCTGCCATTTTCATCTCTATCGAGGTGACTTAAGTTCTTGTTATGGGCCTTCTGATTTTATTTGGCATGCGGATACTGAATTACCTGAGGTTGGTTCTCGGGGTTTTGCAATCAAATCTAAATGGCTTCAAGAGCAACAAGAAAAACTATTGCATTCTAGCTCTCTCAACCTTTTGGCCAAGGCCTGATTCGAGCCCTCAGCCGGCGATGATCACCGGAGTAGCTCCGGCGTCCAGAGACATTTCCTTTGGAAGGTTCAAATTTCAGATTATCTACCATCCTGATGTGATTATCCGTTTGGGAGATTTTGCATTTAATCAGGAGGATAAGTTGCCTGTTGCATGTTCATCTTTTCAGGGAGCCCGTTTCAAACAAGTACTCCCTCCGTCTCAAAATAAGTGTCTTAACTTTGTACTAGCTTTAATACAAAATTGTATTAAGGTTGACACTTATTTTGGGACGGAGGGAGTATTTCTGACCAGACACGTACTGGGCCATCCACCCGGTCTGTTTGAACCTAACCACAACTAGGGTCGTGAAGTCAAATATCCCCATCATGTTTAAAAAAAATACTCGGACATTTTCTTAAATCGAGATTTTTTTTAATACACTACCATTTATTTTAATCTGGAGAATTTTTTGAATTCATAAAGTTTTTTTAAAATTTTAAAAAACTTTAATTGTGAGAATTTTATAATTAAAACATTTTAAAATTTAATGAATACTTTTACCATTTGATAGCATTTTTTAAGTGCACAAACAATTTTAAAAGTGGAGAACAAATTTTACAAAATTGTGATTATTTTCAATTTTCTATACGGAGGAAATTTTTAATCTTAAAGTATTATATTTTCAAAATCAGTGAAAAGAAATCAAAAAGCGTGTTACAAGAAATTAAACCAACTCCAAATCTGCACAAAATCAAGGAGCGGCCGAAACAAAATGGACACACTGCGCTCCATGCACCGCCTTATTGGGGGTCCGCATTGGCACCAAGCGCCTTGTGTCGTTTAAAAAAAATCCATATATCATTAAACAGATGTCATATTACAACACGAAATCATGAAAACCACGATAGAAAAAGAAAGAGGACACATGTCCAAAAACAATTGCAAGAAAAATCCATTGAAGTAGAATTTTGCAACAGCCATCGTTGCCACTTGCCATCTTTGGAGACGAAGAAACACCATCGCCCATAAAGGCTTTGTGAGCCGAAGAAAAGGCCTGCCGCCGGCAAGGCCATTATCCCCGTGCTCCTCGAAACCCAGATCCACTACGTCGTCGATGTCGTTGAGGCAAAACACCAGAACTGCCACCCACAACCTCCAACCTTGTTCTTGGACCTTCATCTTCTCCCAAACAAAGAAGGCACCCCACAAGATGAGATCCACCATAGAAACAACAAACACCACCAGATCCATCACGTTAAGGAAACGATGGAATAAGGTTCCTACAGATCCCTCTACTTTACCACTAAGGACGACATCGAGATGGGGCTGAGATCGGGGAATTTTTATTCCGAGCCGGCGTCACCGCCATCCAAACGCCGCTGTGGAGCATATTAAACCTAACCCTAACTACAGCCAAGCGGAGAGCCAAGGTTCCCTCACGCATCCGTCGCCCTGTGTCATTGTGCGTTTGGTCCACCTTTCAACGCACATAACCATCAATATCTATACATGAAAAAGGGTGACTGAGGGAGTCCTGGATTAGGGGGTGTCCGGATGGCCGGACTATGACCTTTGGCCGGACTCCCGGACTATGAAGATACAAGATTGAAGACTTCGTCCCATGTCCGGATGGGACTTTCCTTGGCGTGGAAGGCAAGCTTGGCTATACGATATGAAGATCTCCTCCCATTGTAACCCACTCTATGTAACCCTAGCCCTCTCCGGTGTCTATATAAACCAGAGAGTTTTAGTCCGTAGGACGAACAACAATCATACCATAGGCTAGCTTCTAGGGTTTAGCCTCTCTGATCTCGTGGTAGATCAACTCTTGTACTACCCATATCATCAATATTAATCAAGCAGGAGTAGGGTTTTACCTCCATCGAGAGGGCCCGAACCTGGGTAAAAACATCGTGTCCCTTGTCTCTTGTTACCATCCGCCTAGACGCACAGTTCGGGACCCCCTACCCGAGATCTGTCGGTTTTGACACCGACATTGGTGCTTCCATTGAGAGTTCCTCTGTGTCGTCACCTTTAGGCCCGATGGCTTCTTTGATAGTCAACCACGACGCGGTTCAGGGTGAGACTTTTCTCCCCGGACAGATCTTCGTATTCGGCGGCTTCGCACTGCGGGCCAATTCGCTTGGCCATCTGGAGAAGATCGAAAGCTACGCCCCTGGCCATCAGGTCAGGTTTGGGAGCTTAAACTACACGGCCGACATTCGCGGGGACTTGATCTTCGACGGATTCGAGCCACGACCGAGCGCGCCGCACTATCACGATGGGCATGATCTAGCTCTGCCGCAGGACAGCATCCATAACGCCGCTCAGGTGTCCGCTCCGACCATTAGCTCGGAGCCGACTGCGCTAGTCGGGGACGGACGGTTGGACGCCACCCCAGGAGCCGCAACCTATACGGCGATAGAGCCGAATAACGGCTTAGTCCTTTGCGAGGCCAGTGACTACAAGGTGTCGGACTCCTGTCCGGACTCCGAACCTTCCGCACCCCTTCTGATCAAACCCGATTGGGCTCCGATCATGGAGTTCACCGCCGCGGACGTCTTTCAGCACTCGCCCTTTGGCGATATCCTGAATTCACTAAAGTCTCTCTTTTTGTCAGGAGAGCCCTGGCCGCACTATGGTCAGCATGGTTGGGATGCGGACGACGAAGAAATTTGAAACCCACCCACCACCCACTTTGTAGCCACTGTCGACGATCTAACTGACATGCTCGACTTCGACTCCGAAGACATCGACGGTATGAACGCCGATGAAGGAGACGACCAAGAACCAGCACCTATAGGGCACTGGAAAGCCACCCCATCACACGATGTATACATGGTGGACACACCTAAAAGAAGCAACAACGAGGATCAAAAGGGCGCAACCAGGGATCGCTCCCTCGAAAAACAATCAAAGCGGCGGCGTAAGGGCCGCGCCAAGCCCCACCTCGACAGAGACCCAGCCATAGAGCAGGGCGAATCAACGGAAGACGAACATGCCATCGAGCAACCGTTGAAATAGGGCGGACAAACCGAACAATCCATCCCCGGGAAAGATAATAGTCCGGACGACCTCACGCCGGACAAGTCGCTGGAACACCAGAACCTCCACCAAAGGCTCGTTGCCACTGCATGTAGCCTGAAAAAGCAGAAGCGGAAGCTCAAAACAGTGGAAGATGCACTCAGAATCAGATGGGGCAAAGTACTCAATACCGCACACAAGTACGGCAACAGTCATCACACAAAGAGCTATCCGAAGCGGAAATTACTACCGGAATTTGATGAAGAGGCCTTAGAGCCCCCACAGTCAAAAAACAAGGAAGCCACCAGGTCGGATAGATGACCCCACGATCGATCCCAAGCGATAGAGGGCGCCGCACCCAATACGGCACGCGGTCCGCCCAAGGATTCGCATCAAAAAACCGGTCCAACTAGATCCATCTATGGGCCAAGAAAGCAAGCTCCAGGGAGCAATGCAACGCAAAAAATATCCGAACATCGCGGCACACCTACATACAGGGGCGCCGCACATCCCCTATGTTTTACTGATGAGGTACTGGATCATGAATTTCCAGTGGGATTCAAGCCCGTAAACATAGAAGCATACGACGGAACAACAAACCCTGGAGTCTGGATGGAGGATTATATCCTCCACATACACATGGCCAGAGGAGATGAACTTCATGCCATAAAATACTTACCCCTTAAGCTCAAAGGGCCAGCCCGGCATTGGCTTAAAAGCCTTCCCGAAAACACCATGGGAAGTTGGGGAGCACTTGAGGATGCTTTCCGGGCAAATTTTCAAGGGACCTATGTCCGAGCTCCGAATGCAGATGATCTGAGTCATATAACTCAGCAGCCTGGAAACTCTGAAACAGATTTCTTACTAAAAAGAATCAGATAGTCGACTGTCCGGACGCCGAGGCCCTAGCAGCTTTCAAATATAGCGTCCGAGACGAATGGCTCGCCAGACACCTCGGCCAAGAAAAGCCAAGAACAATGGCCGCATTAACAAGACTCATGACCCGGTTTTGCGCAGGAGAGGATAGCTGGTTGGCAAGAAGTAGCACCAGCGACCCAAGTACATCCGAACTCAGAGATGGAAACGGGAAACCGCGCCGTAACAAAGAACAACACCGGATTAAGGATAACAACCCGATGAGCACGGCAGTCAATGCCGGATTCAAAAGCTATCGGCAAAACCAGAAAAAGCCGCCCCCCAAAGACGATAGGGACGAGCTATCTAACCTCAACAAAATCCTGGACAAAATATGTCAAATCCACAGTACTCCCGGGAGACCTGTAAACCACACCCACAGAGATTGTTGGGTCTTCAAGCAGTCCGGCAAACTCAATGCCGAACATAAGGGGCTCGACACACCAAGCGAGGATGACGACGCACCCCACAAGCAGAACACCGGAGAACAAAAGAAGTTCCCACAAGAAGTCAAAACAGTAAATTCACTTCAGATAACAAAAGGGAAAAACAGAACGGCGCTTACGAAGACACGTGCCATACGGCCCGCCCCAGAGGAGCACCGCCACTGGTTGTTACAACCAATCACCTTCGATCGTCAGGATTACTCCAGAGGGGCCCGGAACGCAGGCTGGACTGCCTTGGTCTTGGATCCGATTATTGACGGACTCCAATTTACACAAGTCCTTTTGGACGGCAGCAGTGACCTAAACCTGTTATATCATGACACAATCTGCAAACTGGGGGTAAACCCAGTAATAATTCGCCATGGCAACACTTCCTTTCAAGGAGTCACGCCGGGCCCATATACCCAGAGTATGGGTTCCCTTTCGTTAGAAGTCACGTTCGGCTCACCCGACAACTTCCGAAGCGAAAAGCTAACCTTCCACATCGCCCCATTCATAAGTCACTATCAAGCGCTACTGGGATGTGAAGCTTTCGCCCGCTTTAATGCAATACCGCATTATGCATCCCTTACACTCAAAATGCGCGGTCCACGGGGCATCATCTCATTAAAGGGAAATATCAATTGATTCCAAAAGTACGGGTAACGGTGCGGCCGCCTGGACAGCCGCACACTAATCCAGCCCTACTATCCCGGACACGGCTTGACGAGTCCGGCGTAAACATACAAAGGCTTAATAGCCGCATAACCCTGTACAAGGGGCTCCGCGTGTTTACGTCAGAAGACAATACGACTCAATTTTGCCCATGTCTCTATACTATATTTTGTCTATTTTAATATAGATTTCTCGCACGATTTTTTTACTAAGTTCCTCTCTTTCGCAGACGAACACCGTGCTACGCCCGTCCAGGATACGGCACAACGAAGACATAGGCACAAACGTGCAGTAGGAACCCATTTTAAGGATTCTTTTCGGATTAAGACCCTGCGTAAATCTTTTTTACTTTCTCTTGTTGACAACATCCCCCGGGTTTCGCTATAACCGAGGAGGAGGCTGGCGTCTTGGCATGTGGCCACGCCAGAATTTTGCGCGTACCTGGACACCAGGGGATTTTTTACCAAGGGTTTTGGTTTGGCCCGTCTTCATAAAGACCGAATACCTTAGGGAGTGTTCGGCGTCGCGAGTTTGGCCTTATATGCATCAGCTATGAATCATGTCTTTGGTCAAATGTTGGGTTTGCCCGGCTCCTGTGTTTTGCTGCCTTACGTTCCGTTATATCGGCTAACGCGGCACCAAGAGAACTACTGCGATTGTGCCCCGGTTCGGCCAGGCGAGCACCTCAGTAGAGAAAGCCGAAAACTGACTGTCATGATATAGCGAGAGACTGGTCAACCACTCGATGACTCTTGAAATCTTTAGGATTCCTCCACATTAACGAAGGGTCGCTTCCCGGTCAGGCACACACGCGCCCCGAATTCGGGCGAGAATGGTGCCTCTACGGGCTATTAAGTAGCCCCACTGTCAAACTTCTATGGCTAAGTGAAAGTGATAAAGCATTATAATCCGGTTGCCTAGTTCGCCGCGCTATCACCTCCTTTGTAGGACCAAGACGTTGGATTAAGTGTGAAAAGGCGCCTTTTTGCGAACACACCCGCATTATATGCGTGGGGGCTGAAGGCAACGACTGCCATCTTTCAAGTTATATACACATATACATTAACAGCCGCACAAGAGGTATTATAATTCTTGCAAGCACAAGTATAAAAAGCTTTTATTCTATCAAAACATTCCTTTTACAATAGCACATGCTATTCGTACACAACATCCTTCGAGCACTACGCTTCTATTAAACGAGCGCCCGGAAGAACTTCCTCAAAGTAGTGCTTGGTAGGTACTCGGCTTTCGTCCGAATCCCGGGATGCAACAACACTGGCCTTCATATCCGCGCAGTATGTCTTGACACGGGCAAGAGCCATTTGTGCACCCTCTATGCACGCCGACCTCTTCACTACATCAACATGCGGCACCGAACCAAGGAACTGCTGCACCAAGCTAAAATAACTCTTCGGCTCCGGCTCTCCTATCCACAAACGACTCACAACATACTTCATGGCGAGTCCGAATAACCTGTTCAGCTCCGCCCAGGCGGCCAAACGGTCGGATACCGAAAGTGGGCGTTCTAGATTGTGGAACTGTGACCAAAAAAGTTCTTCCAATTTATGGTCACCTCGACCTCGGAAGTGTTCGGTTGCGTCTGCCGCACTCACTGCCAAATCCAGATAAGTGTTTTCCGCACTCCACTACCGGTCTAACGGAGCATACTTAGGATCCCCGAACTTCATCCACAGCATATAGGGCTTTCCAGCCGTGATATCTCCGGCCTGACGCAGCTCCTCCTTCATAGCTCTCATTGCAGAGCGAGTATCCTTAGCCTCGGCAGTGATCTTCTCAAGGTCCTTCTGAGCCGTCCTTTCTTCTTGTTCGAGAAATTTACAGCGATCGACAACATCCTTCAATTTTATAGCCATCTCGGCTATTAATTTCTTGCTCTGGCAGTGAGCAGCATGTTCGGCTTTTAGCTCTTCAACCGCCTTAACGGCAGCCGCATCACTTTTCCTTGCTTGCTCCTTGGCTCGGGCAAGTTCCGCCCGAATGTTCTCCACAGCAGCAGCACCATCTACATTAAGCACGTATATTATAAGGCACGAGCATCGAACTCCTCTTATCAGATGTATGTGGAGCATACCTTGTGCCCCGTCCAGACACTTATTTATAAGCGCGATGTCGGCATCCGCCACGTCAAGTTGCCGCTTTAACTCGGCAGATTCATCAGTACGGCTAGCCACCGAACGCCTCGCCACCTTCATAAAAAGGTGACATTTTACACCTGGGGTTATGATCCTCTGTGCGCTATCACTTTTGACGACACACGGAGTCTCAGGGGCTACTATTTATACAGGGCGCATTTTATATATGCGGCTCTGCCAAAAGGTACACCTTTTCACGTACCTCAAAGCCTGTCAGTAAACTCCTGGCGGCCTCGCACAATCCGCTTTCCGTGGATGAAATCCTTCCTATCACCATGTTCATCAACATACGGTGTTCTTCTGAGATGGATGCTCGCCCGAGCAGATTCCTCAGCCTCTCCGACCGCGCACCAGAGGGTGCCGGACTAGCCCGACGACCTTTTTTAGGGTCTGGACTTGGAAAAACCCTCCGGGACGACACCTCGGGGTCGCCCACGTCGTAAGATGGTGCAGCTAGGGGAGGCGTTTCACTCTCCATCATCTCCGGACGAAGATCCCCTAAAGACGAGATCTGCTGAGAAGGGTTGAGATCCGAACTGCAACGTAATATTTCGGTTATCTTCCTCAGAAATAAAACAGGGATGCCACTCATTTTTGAACCCCTCTCTTTACTTACGGCTCGGAGGAGAGCTGATCCCCTTGAGGGCGCAATGCGGCCGGGGCATTCTCCAGCGCCGGATCCTCTGACGAAGATTTCTTCCCCCGTTTCGAGGTCATCCCCTCCGGGTCTTCAGAGGCAGTCCTTTTCTTTCCCAGGTTGGGGGAATTCTCGATTCCTCTCTTCCTGACAGCCTCCTTTGCGGAGGCGGTAGCTCCTTGGTTCCCCTCTTCGCCCTCTGCCGAAAGCATAATCTCCAGCATCCTGGTTAACACGGGATCCAGCACGGTCTCGGGCAGGGGGGCTGGACACCTGATAAGCTTTGCCTTCACTATCCACTCCTGTTCATAGGATAGCTCTGTTAAAGGACAAAAATACGGATGGCGCGTCCAAATACAGGGCTACTTACTTGAGCATCCGGGTGATTGCAGCTCGGACCTGCGTCCTCGGACAAGTCCGGACACCTTGCTTGTGATCCGAAGAACAATTTGTACATCTCCATGGGCGTCGCGCCCATAAAATGTTGGAGGACTCGCGGTCCCTCCGGATTAAATTCCCACAGGCGGAGAGGGCGACGTTTGCAGGGCAACATGCGGCGAATCAGCATAACTTGCGCCACTATGGTCAAGTTAATATCTCTTTTTAGGAGATCTCGAATGCGGTCCTGCAGTAGGAGCACGTCTTTGGATGGCCCCCAGATAAACCCTTCATTGACCCATGATGCTCGCCGTGGTGGGGGACCCGAGCGAAAAGCAGGTGGCGCCACCCATGTGGTGCCCCTAGGGGCTGTGATGTAAAACCAGTCCCGTTGCCAAAAGCCGAACTCCTCTTGAAAAGAGCCCTCGGGCCATGGAGCGTCGGCCATCTTGCTTATGATAGCTCCTCCGCACTCAGCATGCTGCCCCTCGATCATCTTCGGTTCCACCTTGAAGGTTCTAAGCCACAATCCGAAGTGAGGAGTAATATGGAGGAAGGCCTCACACACGACAATGAATGATGAGATTTGGAGGATGGACTCCGGAGCTAAGTCGTGGAATTCCAGCCCATAATAAAACATCAGCCCCCTCACGAAGGGATCAATCGGGAAGCCTAACCCCCGAAGGAAGTGAGATGTGAACACCACGCTCTCACCGGGATGGGGAGTGGGAATGGCCTGCCCTTGAGCAGGTAGCCTATGCGAGATTTCGCCGGTTAGATACCTGGCATCTCTCAGCTTTCGCACGTCTTCTTCCGTAACGGAGGAAGGCATTCACCGGCCTTGAAGGTCGGAGCCGGACATCGTCGAAGGTCCGAAGCGCCTAAAACTAGAGCCTTGGGTGTTGGAACTCGAGGTGAGGGGAGGATACGATTGGATTAAAAAGAAAGGAGTCGAGCCTTGGTCCCTTTATAGAGGGGTGGAATACCAAGAGCCCTCCCCGTAACCGTTTGGGACTCGCTTTCAATTAGGGAGTCATACCAAAGGCATGGTTGGGTTACCCACGCCCGTATTAATGAAAATCCCGGAATAAGGGGAAACGATCTCTACTTTGACAAGACGTGCCAAGGAAACCGCTTCGCTAAACGCGCTGAGGTGGAACAGTAAAATGATTCGAATAAAGGCTTGGCCGTGGTGTGATGTCACGCTGCGGAATATGTCAGCAGATTAGATTTGTGCAGATATTATTCTCTCTACGGTGGTATGTGGAACTTATTTTTGCAGAGCCGGACACTATCCTTGTGTTCAACATCTTCTATGAAGTATTCGGAGGAGGAACCCGCCTTGCAATGCCGAAGACAATTTGCACGCCGGACTCGTCGTCATTGAAGCCTGGTTCAGGGGCTACTGAGGGAGTCCTGGATTAGGGGGTGTCCGGATGGCCGGACTATGACCTTTGGCCGGTCTCCCGAACTATGAAGATACAAGATTGAAGACTTCGTCCCGTGTCCGGATGGGACTTTCCTTGGCGTGGAAGGCAAGCTTGGCTATACGATATGAAGATCTCCTCCCATTGTAACCGACTCTATGCAACCCTAGCCCTCTCCGATGTCTATATAAACCGGAGAGTTTTAGTCCGTAGGACGAACAACAATCATACCATAGGCTAGCTTCTAGGGTTTAGCCTCTCTGATCTCGTGGTAGATCAACTCTTGTACTACCCATATCATCAATATTAATCAAGCAGGAGTAGGGTTTTACCTCCATCGAGAGGGCCCGAACCTGGGTAAAAACATCGTGTCCCTTGTCTCCTGTTACCATCCGCCTAGACGCACAGTTCGGGACCCCCTACCCGAGATCTGCCGGTTTTGACACCGACAGTGACCAGTCGGCTCGCGAGTCGTCCAATCCTTTTCCGGCGTAGCCATTTGATTCGGTCAAAGCGCATCTACCTATTGTCCCTCTCCTCGTTGCAAGCTGCATTGCAGCATCGGCGGCGAGCTGCGTTGCAACATCGGTGCCTCCGACCTCCCTTATGTGTTGCGTTGCAGTACCGGCAGCGAGCTGCCCGCCTCCCTTGCGTGTTGTGTTGCAGCGCGAGCGGCGAGCTGCATTGCAGCACCGGCGTCGAGTTGTGGGCGCCGCCGCAACTGCGCCTCCCTGCTGCATCGAGGTGTGGCCCCAACCGCGGTCTCCCTCTTCCTGCTGTGTTGCAACATCGACGGTGCACGGTGGCAACCATCGTTCCTTCAGATCACAGCAGCGGTGGTCGGTGTCGCCATGGAGTTCTCTCCTCTCCCAGCGCAACGAAGGAGAGTGCGGAGGGGGGAAAGAGAGGAAGGAGGAAGAATGTGTGGAGACGGAAGGAATAGGACTGAGCCGCTGGAAGGAGGAAGCGGTGGGTGGGCCCACAGGGTACCTGTCGCCCAGACGATGTGGCTTACAACGAGCAGAGATCAGTCGGCTGGGAATAAATGTTTCACAGGAAAAAGTCCACTGGTCCTAATGCATCGTGATATGTGGGTTGTTAAGCTGCTATTTTCGCTAGGTGGTTTGTTGGGAAGGTGCAAGCCTTTATGGGCGATATGTCTCGCTTGAGTAAGGGCGTTGCTATGTTGCGAGAGCTATATCTCGCATTAACCGAAAAGGTCGCTTCTCTCGTGAAGATGTCTACGGTAATGGCCGGCCCATCCGTGTTGTTAGAATAAATAAAGTAGAGAGAAAAAAGTTGGGTGTGGGGTACGAACCTTAGATCTGCTTGTTCTTCGTGGCGTTGGTAGCCACAAAGATGTGATGGACTTTGTGGTTGTAGGGGCTGTTTGGTTAGCGCCCAGGGCTACCCTGCCAAATCGAGGGCATGCCAATTTTTTGGCGTAGGATTCTGCTGCCCCTGCCAGGCCAAAGCATGGGCGCAAAAAGCAAAGAGGGGGTGCACTAGTGACCAAAAAATTGGCAGGGTAAGAACACGCTGGCACCAATCCAAACGTCCTCCTAGGCTTGTGGTCAACGCCAAAACATTGGCATGGCAGCGCTCGGCTGCCATCCAAACAGACCCGTAGATATGAAGGGCGTGAAGTATTTGAAGGAAAAATGACGGGTTTCTGCCGGCTTTCATGTATTTTTTGTTATTTTTTTTTCTTGTTTTCCACCAGGTTATCTTCGGTACTTTCTGTTTTTACTTCTTTTTTTTCTTTGATTTACTATGTTTTTTTTGTATTGTTTCTTTCTTTCTCGCTTTTCATTTTTCTCTCTTGTGTCTACGATGTTTTCCAATACTCAGTTTTGTTATATGTCCAATATATTTATCTAATACACATTTAACATTTTTTGAATACTGGCTTAATATTTTTTTTATACATGGTCGACATTTTTCCTGTACATATTTTTCTTATCATTATGCAAATACTAGAATAAGATTTTCTGAATACAAGATCACATTTTTTCTATACATATTTAACATTTTGCTTTTTAAATGGTTTATTAAAAATTTCAAATATGCGTTAAGTTTTTTAATACATGGTCAAAACAAATTCTATACAGACCTAACATTCTTCAATACAAGTTTAACATATTTCGAATACAAGGCCAACATTTATTGCATACACATTTCACATTTTTAAAATACAAGTTCAACATTTTTTTAATACTTGGTCAACAATTTTTCTATACACATTTAGCATTTTTCAAATACAAGTTCAACATTTTTTGAACACATGGTCAACTTTTTTTCTATACATATTTTAAGATTTTACAAATCCTTGATTAAAAAAATTGGAATATTTGTTTACCATTTTTTCAAGATTGATTTACATTTATTTTTAAATAATCAACTTTTACACACATTGCAAATATTTTGTATACATTTTTCGTATACATGCTCAACATTTTTTCTATACACATTTTAACATTTTTTAAATGCATGCTTAACAATTTGTAGAGTATATTTTTGTTAAATATATGTTTATAATTTTCGGAAGTGTAAATAATAGAAACCAAAATATAAAAAATGGAAACAAAAAATGTGTAAAAACAGAAGAAGAAAACGAGAATTTGCCCTCAAGTGCACCTGCGCCGGCCCATATGGAGCTGCCCTGATGCGAGAATTCCCTGTGTCTCGCTTCAGCGAGATGTAGTGGCGTCCGGCGGTTCCTATTTGAGGCTCGTGAGCGTCGAAAGGGCGTCGCTTCGCTGAAGGGCGACCTCCCACGCCCCACTTTGGGTTGGTCCACAGTCGCTTCGTGTTTCCTCTATTGTTCTGCTATTTTTTCTGTGTATGTGTCTGTTTTTTTTTTGTTTCTCTCTTTTTTCTCTTTATTTTGTAGTTCTTTCATATTATTTATTTTTCCTTCTTTTTTTTCTTTTAATATGTGTCTCGTTCATATCATAAAAATCAAAGTACACGTCTACACTTGACACCAACTTCCGCCACCTACCTCCGGCACATTCACATCAACCTCCGAAGAAAAGAATGACGGATCACCTCCTCCCCGCGAGGCGGCTCCATCGCTGATATGCAGCTTTGCAGACGTTTAAGGTGGCTTATCAAAAGTGAAGCCCTTATCGTTGAACCCCAGACACGCTGTCAAACTCCAGATCTAGCACCCCAGCACGACTAAGACACCGAAGGAGGAAAGCATACCAGCAATCCACGAACCACGGGCCCAACACACATTCCATCTTCCAGATGTCGTCGATGCAAACCACAATCTGCATCCGCTCCTGCACTAGCTCTCAAGATCCCCGCAAAGCTAGAGCAAACGCCGGTGCAACGGTGGAGTCCGAGGACACAGGTCCACCACGAGGATGCCGCTGCCACCACGTCATCCTTACTTCAATAAGACTAGTTTCCAAATCCATCGCCAAGCATAGGACCGATGGCCTTGTCAGGAAAGGTTCCGAAGAAACGTTATTCAGCGCCGTCACCGTCGTGCTGAAGCCAAGACGATGTACAACCTAAAAACCTAGACTATGAGGGAGAAAAGGCGAACCACGCGCGTGGATCTGGTGACCCCCCTCACCACCGACGACCGAGGTTGCCGGCGGAGGGGAGCCACCGGAGGACGGCGCTGGAAGATTGGCCTCTGCTGACGGCGGCTAGGGTTCCAACCATCAGGGACGAGAGGAAAATTGTGGTTGAACTGTTTCTTTTTTCCTATATTTATAAGAAGTTCATTGCATTTTACAAAAATATTTAGCTTATAAGAGTATTAAGGAAATGTTCAAGGTACATTTACAAAATTTCACTCATTTATAGAAATGTTCATCGTATAATAGAAATTGTTCCACAAATATAAATGTTGACTATGTTTTCCAAAAAAATCAGTGTATGTCGCACAAATGTTCAATGTGTATTCGAAACTTGTTCAACGCATATCACAGAAATGTTCAATGCGCATTTTCAAAGATGTTCAATGCATATATTCCTATTTGTTTTCAAAACAATTTATCGTATAAAATGTTCATCGTATAATAAGAAAGTGTTCAACGTATACTTATGAAATGTTCAATTGATATTAAAAAATGATTAATGTGTACTTTTAAAAATAATACCGAATGACTTCTATACTTAAAAGCTCGCCCCATGAATCTATCACCAGAAGTCATCGGTTTGATTGGTTAGAGTTATAGCATGCTTAGATTCAAGGGACTATTTTTAGTCTGACTAAAACTAGTCTCTTTTAGAGGCTAAAGTTCCAATCACTCCTGACTAAGAGAGACTAGAACTAGTCTTGAGACTAAAAATTTTTAGTCAAGGGAACCCTACTAAAATGTGGATTAGTCCTCTCTCTCCTCATTTAACTCCTCTTCTTTAACACATGCGAGTTCTGGATTGGAGGGTTTGGAGGATAATAAATGCTTATTAACTCGAATTTAGTCTATTTAGTATTTGTATCCAAGCATGGATAAGACTAGCAAGTTTTAATCCCACTACTTTTAATCATGGGACTAAAACGTATCCAAGCACCTTTTTACTCGTTCAAGAGATGCAGCTCAAGAGTTCGTTTCGCCTTCTCCCACATTAGTTTTGCCATTTTTTTTACGTGTCACAACTCGTTACTCCAAATGGGCCAGCCCAGACTCCCCAGCCTTCAGTGAAGCTGGCACATTTATGACGCACACGCGCGGCACATAGGCGCCCCTGCTATGAGCCCGTAGCTTTGCCTCGCATTCGTAGCCCGTCCCAGTAAACGGCCATCACGCCTGCTTTTTTGTTTTCTTTCGGTTATGTTTTCTGTTTTTATTTATCTCAAAAAAATGTTTTCTCTTTTTATATTTGTCTCCTTTGTGTTTTTTAATTTTTCCTATTTTCCATTTAGTATTGCAAGGTGGTTATCACACATTTCAATAATGTTTTTTTATCATGTATTTCAGAAATGTTAATTGTGTATAAAAACATGTTCCTGGTGTACACAAAAAATATTCAATCATATGACTAACTTAGTCATCAAAACATTTAATTGAAAATATGTTAATCATGTATTTTAATTTTTTTAAATGTGTATGAAAAATATATTTCAGGTGTATATGAAAAAGGCACAATGTTTGTGAGAAATATAATCATGAATATATGCTTTGGGAATGTTAATAATTTATTAAAAAGTATTTCAGATTTATAAAAAAAGTACAATGTGGATGAAAAAAATTAGGCATCAAAACATATATTTCCAAGAAGAGTTTAATCATGTATTTGAAAATGATAAATATGAATAAAAAGATGTTCTTGACGTACTCGAAAAAGGTACAACGTGTGTATAAAAATTAAACATCAAAACATAAAATAAAGACAAAATGATAAACACCTATTTTGGAAAATGTTCATCATGTCAAAAAAATGTCCCTGATGTATACAGAAGATGTACATAATGCTTGAGAAAAATAGGCACATGTTGAAAGAAAGAAAACAGAAAAACAATGCTGTTTTAGAAAATATAAAAACTAAAGAAAAAGTAAACCATAAAAAATTGGCAAAAGATCGAAAATAATAATGAAACCAAATAAAAATGAAGAATGAAAAAGGGAAACCATGAAAAAATGGGGCTACAAAAGACTGGAAAACCTGTTACAAAAACAACAACAGAAAACCTACGAAACTTTGTTGGGCCGTCCCAAAATTTCCTGCCCTAAGAGTACGCGCGAGAAATGTCTCTTTTTTAGGGTAAAGTGAAGTTTTATTGATCAGAAGCCAACAAATGTGAAATAGAAACTTGATCATGGGGTTGGCCCAACAAGAAATGCATGAGAAATAGCTGTCGTGATAGAGTAGCACGTCTCGCCTCAAGCACCCGTCAGAATGCACGGACGATAGGCCTCCAGCGCACCTTCTTTATCTGCTTTGTCATTTTTTTGTTTTTTTATTAGGTTATATTTCGAAATATTCTAAATACATCAAATATGAAATTCACTTTACATACAAATTTGCAAATTAAAGTAAGATGTTTATCTTGTATTTCAAAATGAGAAAAGAATATCTCAAAATGTTCCTGATCTACACAAAAAATGTACAATGTGTATGGAAAAAGTAGACATAAAAAATACATAAGTTTTCTAAATTATTAATCATGTATTTGAATTTTTTTAAACGTGTCCTGATGTATAAAAATGTCGGATATGTATGGGAAGAACTTGACATCTAAGTATATGTTTGAAAACATGTTAATCATGTATTTGAAAATATGATCAGCGTGCACACAAAACATGTTTATACAATGTAAAAATGTTCTTGTAGGCCAAAGATATGTTTATTGCCATAAAAAAGTTCTATATGTACTACAAAAATCGTTTTAAATAAAATTACAACACAAAATGTTAGCCATGCATTTAAAAAGTGTTAAACTTGTATATAAAAATGGTTTTGATGTATACAGATAATGTACAACGTGTATGAATAAATGAACAGATCAAAAACACATATATAAATAATGTTAATTATATATTTAAATATATTAAACATATGTAGAACAATGTTCATGATGTATACGAAATAGTACAACGTGTATGAAAATATAAGACATAAAAAACATATATCTGTAAAAATATTAATCATGTATCTGAAAAATGTTAATCATGTCTAAAAATAACGTTTGAAATGTGTACAAAAAATGTACAATACGTGTGAAAAATAGGCATAAAAACATATGTGAACGATAAAATATTAATCATGTGTTTGAAAAAGTTAATAATGTGTAAGGAATTGTTACTTTTGTATATGGAAAATGTGAAATCCGTACAAAAATAGGTAGATATCAAAATAATATATTTGACCAAAATATTAATCAAATGGCATACTTAAAAATTGTTAGCATGTATAGAAAAATGTTTTAGATGTATATAAAAATGTTTCATGTATTTCAAAAATGTTACATTTCTATAAAAAAATATATTTGTTCTATACAAAAAGTGAAAGGATTAAACGATGAGAACCGACAAAAACGAAAGGAAACCGTAGCAAAATGAAGAAAATAAAATATAAAGACCAAAGAAAACCAATGCAAAGAGTGGATACCGTAAAACCGACAACGGAACAAACAATAACGAAGAAAACCAATGAAAACAGAAAAAGAAACACGAAACTCGAAGAAAAATAAAGAAGAAAACCCGGGGAGGAAATGATGCAAAAGAATGAAAACAGTGAAACCCAACAAACAGGAAAACAAAGCAAACCAATGAATACCGAGAAACAAGCAAACGAACAAATAAAAAGGGACAAAAAAGAAAGAAAACCCAATGAAAACTGAAGAAAACAGTAAAGAAAATCACAGAAAGAAAAAATTTGATTAAAAAAAACCCAAACCAGTCCAACAAATAATAAGACAAAAGGATGAAACCCAACGTGACTTACACGAAGCAAGCGAGAGAGCATCATCTCCTGAGCGTCTTTTTTGAAATCATTAGGATTTGGCAAATTATTATTTTCAATATTTCTTAAGGAAAATTCCATAGACCCATATGACCCATTTATTCATGACAAGAGGTGTGTAATTTAGTACCCCCATGCTAGTGAAGGATGTTGAAGACCAACAGAAAATGTGGGTTGTTTCACACACCACCAAGAGCTTGAGAAGAGGCGTATACATGTACGCTCCTCCGCCGCCCGCCTCTCAAGCGCGTCATGTTTTGTGATCGAGCGATCCAAGCCACATTGGGACGCGTGTGAGGTGCCTTTATTTCACGCAAGAAAAAAGTTGAAATGTTTTTTAGTAGTTGGAGATGAATCTGAACAATTACGGCGTTTTCTCTTTCTCTCCCTAGTGGGCAACCGTTTCCCTTACTCTTCTGAGCGGGTACTTGAAACTCTCCTATAAGAGTTTGCTCCTCTTTCTAGACGAGAGTGTGTGAGATGCTTCGCCCTTTATCACTCTATCGCGTCGTTCCAAAACATTGTGCCGCCTATGTCTTTCACACCTCTCTTCTCGGCGTGCATTGGCAAGTAAGACAACAGGCCTCTGGAACCTTTCCACTGGTGGCCCTATATGGGAGAGGGGCGATCATATTTTTG
>NC_057795.1:633511166-633539119 GCF_018294505.1 Triticum aestivum | reverse complement strand
AACTATTTTTTTCGTAAGTGTAGTATATGTTGGAGGGGCCTTTAGTACCGGTTGGAGCCTCCAACCGGTACTAAAGGCCAATTTTGGCCAGTTCAAGCGGCGGGAAACGAGGGCCTTTAGTACCGGTTGGTGGCTCCAACCGGTACTCAAAGGCAACACATTAGTACCGGTTGGAGCCACCAACCGGTACTAATGGTCGTGCGCTGCCACACACAGTGCACTATTTTTAGTCCCACCTTGCCGAGCGAAGGGCAGCCGCACTGGTTTATAAACCCAGCCGCGGCTGCCCTTTCGAACTCCTCTATACAGCAGTCTTCTGGGCCTAACTAGAGCGCGCTGCCCTGTGAGTGTGCTGGCCCTTCTGGGCCTGAATTTGCATACCCTAGGTCTGGCAGGCCCACCGGGCAGCGCCCCAACGATTTTTTATATAATTTTTTTCTTTTCTGCATTATTTATTTTCTTCTATTTATTTTTGAGTAATTTTTTATATAGTTTTTTCTTTTTTGCTTTATTTTTTTCTATTTATTTCCGAGTATTTTTTTGCTGTATTTAGTTTCTTTGCCGTCAGAACATGTTGGAAATTGATGACGTCGCTTCGAATGCTGCATAATGCCGGCTCAAAAAAATTCTGGAGTTCAAATAAGTTAAAAAAATGAAGTGCCCGTGTAACTGATGAGTTCTCATCCGAAACCCTGATACTCCGAAAGAGATTGTCCAGTTTGTACACGTAGTTTGTCCAGTTTTTGCTATGACCCTCTCTACTCTTTCGCACATGCTATGCGGGTGAAATGATGATACCTTCAACATTTTCAGAGTTTGTTTTGTACTGATTTTTATTTTCACAGTCATTTAGCTCTGATCTAAACAAATCGGTGACTGAAAAACAGCAAATGATGTCAGAACATGTTGGAAATTGATGACGTCTCTTTGAATGCTGTATAATGCCGGCTCAAAAAAAGTCTGGAGCTCAAATAAGTTAAAAAATGAAGTGCCCGTGTAACTGATGAGTTCTCGTTCGAAACCCTGATACTCCGAAAGAGATTGTCCAGTTTGTACACGTAGTTTGTCCAGTTTTTGCCATGACCCTCTCTACTCTTTCGAACATGCTATGCGGGTGAAATGATGCCTTCAACATTTTCAGAGTTTGTTTTGTAGTGATTTTCATTTTCACGGTCATTTAGCTCTGATCTAAACAAATCGGTGACTGAAAAACAGGAAATGATGTCAGAACATGTTGGAAATTGATGACGTCGCTTCGAATGCTGCATAATGCCGGCTCAAAAAAATTCTGGAGTTTAAATAAGTTAAAAAAAAGAAGTGCCCATGTAACTGATGAGTTCTCGTCCGAAACCGGTGAAGACTCATATTGAGTCCACAAATTATACACATAGAGTTCAATGAAGACCAAATGCTTGTGATAGTTTGAGAATTAACATATTTAAATTGTGCATCTGGACGCAGAAAAAATACATTGATCAGTACCGCCTTTGAGTCAAAACGCGCTACTGCTACAGAGAAGTACATAAAAAATATATTGATCATCAATGATCTTTTTGTATAGAATCTAAATTGTCAATAGGAATCTACCACCGATTTAAGAACCGGCGAAGACTCCTATTGCAGCCACAGATCCTACACACAGAGTTCAATGAAGACCAAATCCTTGTGATAGTTTGAGAAGTAACATATTTAAGGTGGTCAAAATCTTGTTAGGGGAGCGAGGTTGGACTAGAAATAGCCCTGCCACAACCTCTTTAGTACCGGTTCATGCCACGAACCGGTACTAAAGATGCTGGTGCCCGGCCAACACCTTTAGTACCGGTTCGTGGCACGAACCGGTACTAAAGATTCGCATTGAATCGGTACTAAAGATCTCCTCCCGCCTAGTCATTTGAACCGGCACTAATGAACACATTAGTGTCGGCTCATATGCAAACCAGTACTAATGTTTCTCAGAATTGCCCCTTTTTCTACTAGTGATGATAGAATTGCAAGAAACTACTTATACTATGCATTGGCCTTTACTTAGTGTGCATGAATTGTACTTTTATGACATGCCGATGCATAGGAAGAGAGTTATACTTCGTTGTTGCATGATATATGTTACTTTGTGCTCACTATTAAATTACAAATCATTGTTAATTAAAATTGGCTTTGATATACCTTGGGATCCGGGTGGATTCATTACTTGAGCACTATATGCCTAGCTTAATGACTTTAAAGAAAGCGCTGCCAGGGAGACAACCCAGAATTTTTAGAGAGTCATTTGTTTCTGTTGAGTGCTTTCATATAGTTTCAAAAAAAAGAGGAACCTAAAAACTTTTCAAAAAGGAAAGTGAAAGTGAGAAAGACAAGCATTGTTGAAATGGGAGAGCTCCTTGAACTTTGTTCATGCTCACGAAAACTTTGTGAATCTTGATTACAGAAACTTTCCATCAAAAATAATTATCCCCTTGTACAATTCCATTGTATTATAAAAATAATGTGCCAATGTTTGCCTTTAGGATGTTTACAATGCTTGTTGGTTTGTACGGTGCAGAACAGAAACTTTGGCTGTAGTGCGCGATTTTACATTTTTAACTGGAACGTCAAACGGTTCTGATTCCTTTTGCACTGTATTTCTGTAGAACTTGTTTATTTTTCCTAAGTTTGGTAGAATTTTGGGGGTACCAGCAGTATGGTAGATGTTCAGATTTCTACAGACTGTTCTGTTTTTGACAGATTCTGTTTTTATGCATAGTTTGCTTGTTTTGATGAATCTATCAATTTATATCAATGGATTTAAGCCATGAAAAAGTTATGTTACAGTAGACACAATGCAACAAAATATGAGTTGGTTTGCTACAGTACTTAGAGTAGTGATTTGCTTTATTATACTAACAGAACTTACCGAGTTTTGCATTGAAGTTTTGTGTGGATGAAGTGTCTAATCGAGGATGTCTCGATATGAGGAAAAGGAAGAGAGGTAAGAGCTCAAGCTTGGGATGACCGAGGCACCCCAAGTAAATATTCAAGGAGACTCAAGCGTCTAAGCTTGGGGATTCCCCGGAAGGCATCCCCTCTTTCTTCAACAAGTATCGGTATGTTTTCGTATTCGTTTCGTTCATGTGATATGTGCAAGTCTTGGAGCGTCTTTTCCATTTATTTTTCATTTTTATTTTATGCACCATGCTAGTATGAGACAGTCCTTGGTTGATTTATAGAATGCTCATTGCACTTCACTTATATCTTTTGAGTATGGCTTTATAGAATGCTTCATGCGCTTCACTTATATCGTTTGAAGTCTGGATTGCCTGTTTCTTTTCACATAGAAAACCGGCATTTGTAGAATGCTCTTGTGCTTCACTTATATTCGTTAGAGCATGGGTATTTCTTTTGTAGAAAGAATTAAACTCTCTTGCTTCACTTATATCTATTTAGAGAGATGACAGGAATTGGTCATTCACATGGTTAGTCATAAAATCCTATATAAACTTGTAGATCACTGAATATGATATGTTTGATTCCTTGCAATAGTTTTGTGATACAAAGGTGGTAATATTAGAGTCGTGCTACTTGAGTAATTTTGAAATTGAGAAATACTTGTGTTGAGGTTTGCAAGTCCCGTAGCATGCACGTATGGTGAACTGTTATGTAACGAAGTTGGAGCATGAGGTGTTCTTTGATTGTCTTCCTTATGAGTGGCAGTCGGGGACAAGCGATGGTCTTTTCCTACCAATCTATCCCTCTAGGGGCATGCGTAGTAGTACTTTTCTTCGAGGGCTAACTAGGCTTTTGCAATAAGTATATGAGTTCTTTATGACTAATGTGAGTATATGGATTATACGCACTTTTACCTTTCCATCATTGCCAGCCTCTTCGGTACCGTGCATTGCCCTTTCTCACCTCGAGAGTCGGTGCAAACTTCGCCGGTGCATCCAAACCCCATGATATGATACGCACTATCACACATAAGCCTCATTATATCTTCCTCAAAACAGCCACCATACCTACCTATTATGGCATTTCCATAGTCATTCCGAGATATATTGCCATGCAACTTCCATCATCATCATATACATGACTTGAGCATTTATTGTCATATTGCTTTGCATGATCGTAAGATAGCTAGCATGATGTTTTATGGCTTGTCCGTTTTTTGATGTCATTGCTACGCTAGATCATTGCACATCTCGGTACACTGCCAGAAGCATTCATATAGAGTCATATCTTTGTTCGAGATATCAAGTTGTAATATTGAGTTGTAAGTAAATAAAAGTGTGATGATCATCATTATTAGAGCATTACCCCAGTAAGGAAAGGATGAAGGAGACTATGATTCCCCCACAAGTCGGGATGAGACTCCAGACTTTATGAAAAATAAAAGAGTCCAAAGAAGCCCAAATAAAAAAAGAGGCCAAAGAAGCCCACCAAAAAGAAAGAAAAAATGAAAAATAAAAGAAAAAAATGAGAGAAAAAGAGAGAAGGGGCAATGTTACTATCCTTTTACCACACTTGTGCTTTAGAGTAGCACCATGTTCTTCATATAGAGAGTCTCTTGAGTTATCACTTTCATATACTAGTGGGAATTTTCATTATAGAACATGGCTTGTATATTCCGGTGATGGGCTTCCTCAAACGCCCGAGGTCTTCATGAGCAAGCAAGTTGGATGCACACCCACTTAGTTTCTAGTTTGAGCTTTCATACACTTATAGCTCTTGGTGCATCCGTTGCATGGCAATCCCTACTCACTCACATTGATATCTATTGATGGGCATCTCCATAGCCCATTGATACGCCTAGTTGATGTGAGACTTTCTTCTCCCTTTTTGTCCTCACAACCACCACCAAATACCACCATAGTGCTATTTCCGTGGCTTGCGCTCATGTATTGCGTAAGAGTTGAAAAAGCTAAAGCGCGTTAAAAAGTATGAACCAATTGCTCGGCTCATCATTGTGGTTGTGCATGGTGGGAGTATTTTGTTTAATGAAGATGGAGCATAGCCAGACTCTATGATTTTATAGGGATGAGCTTTTTTTGGCTATGTTATTTCGATAAGACATAATTGCTTGGTTGGTATGCTTGAAGTATTATTGTTTTTATGTCAAATGATAGACTATTGCTTTGAATCACTCGTGTCTTAATATTCATGCCATGATTAGACATATGATCAAGATTATGCTAGGTAGCATTCCACATCAAAAATTATCTTTTATCATTTACCTACTCGAAGATGAGCAGGAATTAATCTTGGGGATGCTGATACGTCTCCGTCGTATCTATAATGTTTGATTGTTCCATGCCAATATTCTACAACTTTCATTTACTTTTGGCAACTTTTTATACTATTTTTTGGGACTAACATATTGATCCAGTGCCCAGTGCCAGTTCCTGTCTGTTGCATGTTTTATGTTTAGTAGAAACCCCATATCAAACGGAGTCCAAACGGGATAAAAATGGACGGAGAATTATTTTGGAATATTTGTGATTTTTGGGAGGAAGAATCAACGCGATACAGTGTCCGAGGTGGCCACGAGACAGGGGGCATGCCCACCCCCCTGGGTGCGCCTGGCACTCTCGTGGACCACCGGTAAGGCGGTTGCACTCTTCTTTTGCCGCAAGAAAGCTAATTTTACGAGAAAAATCTGGGCGAAAGATTCACTCCAATCGGAGTTACGGATCTCCAGATATAAAGGAAACGGTGCCAGGGCAGAATTCCAGAACACAGAAACAGAGAGAGATATCCAATCTCGAAGGGGCTCTCGCCCCTCCCAAGCCATGGGAGCCAAGAACCAGAGGGGAAACCCTTCTCCCATCTAGGGAGAAGGTCAAGGAAGAAGAAGAAGAAGGGAGCTCTCTCCCCCTTGCTTTCGGTGGCGCCGGAACGCCGCCGGGGGCCATCATCATCACTGCGATCTTCACCAACACCTCCGCCATCTTCACCAACATCTCTGTCGGTGTCAAAACCGGCGGATCTCGGGTAGGGGGTCCCGAACTGTGCGTCTAGGCGGATGGTAACAGGAGACAAGGGACACGATGTTTTTACCAAGGTTCGGGCCCTCTCGGTGGAGGTAAAACCCTACTCCTGCTTGATTAACATTGATGGTGTGGGTATTACAAGAGTTGATCTACCAAGAGATCAGAGAGGCTAAACCCTAGAAGCTAGCCTATGGTATGATTGTTGTCCGTGCTATGGACTAAAACTCTCCAGTTTATATAGACACCGGAGAGGGCTAGGATTACACAGAGTCGGTTACAATGGGAGGATATCTTCATATCGTATCGCCAAGCTTGCCTTCCACGCCAAGGAAAGTCCCTATCCGGACACGGGACGGAGTCTTCAATCTTGTATCTTCATAGTCCGGGAGTCCGGCCAAAGGTCATAGTCCGGCCATCCGGACACCCCCTAATCCAGGACTCCCTCAATAGCCCCTGAACCAGGCTTCAATGACGACGAGTCCGGCGCGCAAGTTGTCTTCGGCATTGCAAGGTGGGTTCCTCCTCCGAATACTTCATAGAAGATGTTGAACACCAGGGTAGTGTCCGGCTCTGCAAAATAATTTCCACATGCCACCATAGAGAGAATAACATTTGCACCAATCTAATCTGCTGACGTATTCCATAGCGTGACCTCACGCCACGGCCAGGCTTTTATTCATTTTACTGTTCCACCTCAGCGTGTTTAGCGAGGCGGTTTCCTTGGCACGTCTTGTCAAAGCAGAGATCGTGTCCCCTTATTCCGGGATTCTCATCAATACGGGCGTGGGTAACCCAACCGCGCCATTAACCGCGGTGCTTGGGAGATAAGCGAGTTTTATTAGGCCGGTGGGGGATCGTAGTTTTGGCCGCCCATATAAGGGGATAAGCATCTACCCTTTCCATTCACGCCTTCTTCCTCCTTTGCTTATTCGTCCTTGCGCACTCGAGCTCCAACGCCCAAGCCCGCACATCTCGCCTCCAACCATGTCCGGAGTGGGAGGCAAGTGGATGGCCTCCTCCGTCACGGAGGGGCACATCAAATGGTTGCGGAAAACCGGATACCTGCACAACGACATTGCGCACCGACTTCCAGACGAGGGGCAGCTCATCCCCACCCCTGGGCCCCATGAGAGGGTCGTATTTCTTCCCCATTTCCTCCACGGAGTGGGCTTTCCTCTTCACTTGTTCGTCTGGGGGCTCATGTTTTATTACGGCCTGGACTTCCACGATCTGGCCCCGAACTTCATCCTCAACATCTCGGCGTTTATCGTCGTGTGCGAGGCCTTCCTCCGCATCGAGCCCCACTTTGGCCTATGGCTGAAGATTTTTAGCGTCAAGCTGAAGGTCGTGGGCGGACGCCAAGTGGAGTGCGGAGGCGCCATGGTGGGCAAGATGCCCAACGTCACATGGCTCGAGGGCGCCTTCGTAGAGACCATCAAAGGGTGGCAATTGGGGTGGTTCTACATCACCGAGCCGTGTGACCCTGAATGGGCAGCGGCCCCCGAATTCCAATCTGGCATTCCCACACGGCTCACGTCTTGGAAAGAGACGGGCCTGTTGTGGGGTAATTCGGCAGAAGTGACCACACTTCAAACCTGCATCAAAGACCTGATTAGCAGGAAGGTTAAACTTGTCACCGTAGTCCAGGTCATGCTCTTCCACCGGATCCTCCCGTGTCAACGACGGGCTTTCAACTTGTGGGAGTTCGACCCGGCCCAGCACCAGACTCTGTCCCGGCTCTTCGACACAAAGCACGAGGATGCATGGAAGGTGCTATTCAAGAGCTCCGAGGTCTCGCCTCCCGTCACCGAGGATCGCGGATTCTGCGCCAAGCGCCAAGCCAGCGCGGTGAGCTAATTTTCCCATTACAGGGTATCTGTTTTCCATAGATTTGATTTTATGCGGGATCTAAACCCCCATCCCTTTGACAGGACTGGCAGAAGAGGGCCGGACTGATCAGCTGTCCGGCTCCTTTGCCCAAAGACCCAGCGGACGCTCATTTAACGAAGCTGCTGGTTCCGGCACCTCACGTGGTGTCGGAGAAGAAGGCCAAGAAGAAGGCACGGGGACTCGAAAGAGCTCCCGGCGCCTGGTGGTGTCGGATTCATCGCCCGACGACCCCGACGCACCCTCCGCCTCGGAAGACGAGGAGGAGGAGGAAGAAGAAGAAGCCTCTCCCCCTCCAACGGGGGACGGAAAGAAAAGGAAGGCCGCCCCAACTGGGGAGGCCGGAGGGTCCAAGAAGGGGAAAACCCTTCTGCCGGACTACGCCTCCGATGCCGAAAACGGCGGGGAGGAATGGCCATCCAGGGTCAAGCCCCTGGCAAAATCGTAAGTGTCCGGGTACCCGAATAACTTATGGCGCTCCTCTATTATTTGGCACTTTCTGACGCCGAATTCAATCGTGCAGTCCGCCCAGAGCTCAGCTCGACGATTCGTCGAGCGGCTCCCTGAATTCATCGGATGTGAACAACGCTTCACTTCCAATGGCCTCCTCCCCTCTGCCTGCGGATGACGCCAAGGTGGGGTCCCAAAGGGGACCGAACCAGGAGGAGGTGGTCCTGGAGGCGCCTCAAGGCCACTGTCGGTGTCAAAACCAGCGGATCTCGGGTAGGGGGTCCCGAACTGTGCGTCTAGGCGGATGGTAACAGGAGACAAGTGACACGATGTTTTACCCAGGTTTGGGCCCTCTTGATGGAGGTAAAACCCTACGTCTTGCTTGATTAATATTGATGATGTGTGTTACAAGAGTGGATCTACCACGAGATCAAGGAGGCTAAACCCTAGAAGCTAGCCTATGGTATGATTGTTGTTCGTCCTATGGACTAAAGCCATCCGGTTTATATAGACACCGGAGAGGGCTAGGGTTACACAGAGTCGGTTACAATGGTAGGAGATCTACATATCCGTATCACCAAGCTTGCCTTCCACGCCAAGGAAAGTCCCATCCGGACACGGGACAAAGTCTTCAATCTTCTATCTTCATAGTCTTGGAGTCCGGCCGATGATGATAGTTCGGCTATCCGGACACCCCCTAGTCCGGAACTCCCTCAGTAGCCCCTGAACCAGGCTTCAATGACGACGAGTCCGGCGCGCATGTTGTCTTCGGCATTGCAAGGCGGGTTCTTCCTCCGAATGATTTATAGAAGATTGTGAACACCAGTATAGTGTCCGGCTCTGCAAAATAAATTCCACATACCACCGTAGAGAGAATAATATTACACAAGTTCAATCTGCTGACGTATTTTGTGGCGTGACGTCACACCATTACCAAGCCTTTACTCAAATCATTTTTATTGTTCCACCTCCGTGCGTTTAGCGAGGCGGTTTCCTTGGCATGTCTTGTCGAAGCAGAGATCGTGTTCCCCTTATTCCGGGATTCCCATCAATACGGACGTGGGTAACCCAACCGCGCCATTGATTGTGACGCTTGGGAGATAAGCGAGTTTTACCAGGCCGGTGGGGACACATGTTTTTGTCCGCCCATATAAGGGGATACAGATCCAACCCTTTTACCTGCGCCTTTTTCCTCCTTGGCTTATCCATCTCCACGAACTCGAGCTCCAACGCCCAAGTCCGCAATTCTCACCTCAACCTTCTCCAACTATGTCCGGAGCGGGAGGCAAGTGGATGGCCTCCTCCGTCACGGAGGGGCAGATCCAGAAGCTGCGCGACGCCGGATATTTGTCCAGCGACATCGCGCACCGGCTCCCCGATGAGGGAGATCTCATCCCCACCCCCAGGCCCCATGAGAGGGTAGTATTTCTTCCCCATTTCCTCCGCGGCCTAGGCTTCCCACTTCATCCCTTTGTCCGGGGGCTCATGTTCTACTACGGCCTAGATTTCCATGATCTGGCCCCGAATTTCATCCTCAACATCTCGGCATTTATCGTCGTGTGCGAGGCCTTCCTCTGCATCCAGCCCCACTTCGACTTGTGGCTCAAGACCTTCAGTGTCAAGCCGAAGGTTGTGAAGGGCAGCCAAGCGGAGTGCGGAGGCGCCATGGTGGGCAGGATGTCCCACGTTACGTGGCTAGAGGGCACCTTCATGGAAACCATCAAGGGGTGGCAATCGGGGTGGTTCTACATCACTGAGCCGCGTGACCCTGATTGGGCAGCGGCCCCCGAATTCAGATCCGGCATCCCAACAAGGCTCACCTCCTGGAAAGAGAGCGGCCGGATCTAGGGGGATTCGGAGGAGCTGACCGGACTCCAAGCCTGTATCCAGAAGCTGGTGGACAAGAAGCTCAAGCTTGTCAACGTAGTCCAGGTCATGCTCATCCGCTGGATTCTCCCGTGCCAACGACGGGGCTTCAATATGTGGGAGTTTGATCCGGCGCAGCACCAGACCTTGAGCGGGCTCTTCGACACTACGTACGAAGATGTCTGGAAGGTGCTGTTCAAGGGCGCCGAAGCTCCCGCATCCGCTACCTAAGATCACGGATTTCGCTCGCAGCGTCCAGCTGACGAGGTAAGTGATTTCACCACTTGTTTTCCATAGTTTGACTCTATGCGGGATCTAAACTCCCTTTACCTTTGACAGGAATGGCTAGCGAAGGCCGAACGGACTATCTGTCCGGCCCCCTTGCCAGAGGACCCAGCGGACGCCCGCCTAACGGGGTTGCTGGCTCCGGCACCCCACGTGGTGCCAGAGAAGAAGGCCAAGAAGACGGCCACGGGGACTCGAAAGAGTTCCCGTTTTCAGGTGCTATCGGATGATGAATCTGAGGCCGACTCCTCCCACCAAGGCGAGGAGGAGAAGAAGAAAGCCTCTCCCCCAGCGGGGGGAGGGAAGAAAAGGAAGGCCTCCCCAACAAGGGAGGTCGAAGGGTCCAAGAAGGAAAAACTCTTCCCCCGGACTGCTCCGCCAACGACAGTGGCGACGACGAGGACTGGCCTCCAAGGGCCAATCCCCTGGCGAGATCGTAAGTATCTGGACTCCCGAATAACTTCAAGGTTTTTATTTTTCGCCACATAATGCCTTTCTAATGCCGCACACAACCCTGCAGTCCGCCTAAGGATGATCTTCCCGCCTCGTCGAGCGGGTCCTTAGGTGCGTCGGATATGGATTCTCTTCCGACAGCCTCCACCCCCCGTAATGCGGACGATGCCGAGGTGGGATCCCAGGAAGGGACCCACCAGGAGGAGAGGGCCCCGGAGGTGTCGCAGGACAACCTCCCGGACTTTGCACCGGACTCGGCCCCAGAACCCACAGGGGCTCCGGAGTCCGGCGGGCGACCCCTTCGCAAGAAGGGCAAGACCGTGACGCCGGCTGCCTCCGTCCAACCGGAGGTGCCGGATAACTTGCTGGAGGCGCTCAATGGCGCCTCCATCGAAGAAGAACACCGCATTGTTATGAGTGCGGTGATTCAGAAGGTGCAGCTCGCCAAGAGTGGGCTGACCGAAGCCTGCAGCAGCCTTCTAACAGGCTTTGAGGTAAGAATTTTAATATGTATAGAATGGTACCGCATAGACAGTAGCCCCTGATGCTCGGTTCGGTGTTCGGAAAGAAAAGCCGGACTGAGGATCTTAAAAAAGATATACGCAGGAGTCATAAAAAATATGTCAATATGGGATTGCAGGCTGCGCTACTGACCTCTGCCGCACTGACTGCGGAGGTCAATACTTTGAAGGAAAACCTCGAGCGGTCCGAGAACGATCTCGGCCGTGCCAAGAAGCAGCTCGAGGACAAGGAAGGTGAGTAACACCTTATTAAAATTGCACCTTACAGAAAAGGATTTTGGTTGCAAAAAAAATGACAAGGATAACGTGGGTATTGCAGGGGCCACTAACGAGGTGGCGACCCTGAAAGAGGCGGTGGCCGCGGCCGAACGCAATGCGGCTGCGGAGCGCACCGAGCGAGAGAAGCAGGAGGCGCGGGTGGTGGAGGTACAGCAAGAGCTCCAGGATCTCATGCAGAAACATGAGAGCCTGGAGCGTGACTCGAAGACTCGAGAGTCTGAGCTGGCAACTGCTCTTGAGAGTGCCAAAGCCGCTAAGGCCGAAGCCTACAAGGCCCTCCAGGAGATCGAGGCGGTAAAGAAAATAGCAGCGGGTAAGGCATTTTTCATGCAAAGTAAGCATGTGAGTGTTAATTACCTGTCGCTTACCCAAATTCAGAGCTCTCCAGGAGCGTTCGCAGATCTTCCTCGCAGCGTGTCTGATGCTGCCGCATTCTACCGGGCTGAGGAGGGGAGTTCGACGGAGAAGGTCTTCTGGTCTTAGTATGCTGAGGCCGGACATCCGGTGCCCCTTAGCGACCAGCTGAAGCAGCTGGTCGAGCTCCACAAGGCGGCCGAACAGGCCATGAAGGGCCTCATAGTTCGGCTGTGGCCTAAGGAGGCCATGCCTTGGAGCTACTTCGGCCTGGTGCGGCGGCTGGTGGATGCGTGCCCGTGGGTTGAAGTCATCAAGCACTCCGCCTGTATTGAGGGTGCCCGCCGGGACCTTGCCCACGCAAAGGTGCACTGGGGAAAGATGGATGCCCAGAAGCTTGTGACGGACCCACCACCAGAGGGCAAGGAGCATCGCACGCCCGAGATGTATTATAAGAGTGTGCTGAAGGGCGCCCGCACTATTGCGGGTGAGTGCTCCAAAGATGTAATATTTGAGTAGACTCGCATTTTGTTATCCTGTGCGCTGAAAACTTAGTTCATTTGCGCTAAGCAACGCTTTTTAATTTAAAATATTACCTTCTGTGCGGCTGTTTATCAAATCTGAGAGATGGCAAGTCGTCGGCTTCAGCCCCCACGCCACGAGTGCTGGGGTGTTCGGGATAAATTTGAGTGCTCTTGTTCCCATATTTGGGTCCATCTAGGGAGGCGCTCAACACAACTAACAAGGCAACCGGACTTATAATGCTTGAACACTCTCACTTAGCCATAGAATTCAATAATTGTAAATTTCGGCGAAGCCCCTAGTCTTCGGAAGGCTGAATTTGGGGCGCTATCCACGCCTGGGCGAGACAAGATCCGGCTCCTCGCTCTAAGCGGCATAAGTCTTTAAGGACTCGCAAAAACCTCTCGAACAGCGACCGGCTCTCGCCTCATCATGACGGTTAGTTTTAGCTTTCTGCACTGAGGCGTTAACCCAGCTCAACTGGGGCGCAATCGCAGTGGTTCTCCCAGTGCTACCTTAGCCGATATAACGGAACGTAAGGTACCAAAACATGGGAGCCGGGCAAACCCAACTATTGACCCAAGACATGATTCGGAGCCGATGCATATAATGCTATAAGTTCGGGGTGCCGCACTTGTGAAAGTGTTTGGACTTATCACACCATGATGCGGGAAACATAAGCCCCTGGTGTGTGTTAACCGTACCAAAGTGTACGGATGCAACATGTCGTAAATGAACATATGTATGAAAAGGAAATGCAATTATAAGCAAAAAGGTGCGGCATTGTTTTATCCAATAAGTGTTGCTATGAATGCAGAACGATACAAATAGTGCGATAAGCAAGGGATGGGACTGTTAAACGTATCCCCCTCCAGGGGTAGGCTGCGGATTGGTGTATAAAAATGGTCGTAATGGAGACCACCTGTATATTCATTGTAGCCTGTATCCTTCCCTTGCTGTTGCATCGTGAGTTCGGCAGGTCTGCTGCCGGACATGGCCTCTGACGAACGGAGTCCTGTGGGTAAAAAATGAAAGGTAAAAAAAGAATGACACACTTGAGAGCCCCTGGTGTGGTTGAGCCGCAGTCTGGGCTTATTGTGGTCGTGCCCCTCTCCCCATGCCCATGGTACCTTCAGAGCGTAATGGTGTACGCGAAGGACCTGCTTGGACGTTTTGCAGGGGATGGGGTTGGGGCCGCACTGCTACGCGTGCTCGGAACGTGCCAGGTGGTCTTGTTGTAGGTTACTCCGGGCGTGCTTAGCTTTGTCCGGCCGCTTAACGGCCGGACTCGAGAATTGCCTTAAGAGGCTGCATTGTACTTCTGCCGCGAGAGCCACTGTATGTTCCTCCATTCGGAGAGAACGTTCAGTGTTTCCGTTGACCGTGATGACTCCTCTAGGGCCTGGCATCTTGAGCTTGAGGTATGCGTAGTGCGGCACCGCGTTGAACTTTGCAAACGCGGTACGTCCGAGCAAGGCATGATAGCCGCTGCGGAACGGGACTATGTCGAAGATTAACTCCTCGCTTCGGAAGTTATCCGGGGATCCGAAGACCACTTCCAGTGTGACTGAGCCTGTACGATTGGCTTCTACACCTGGTATGACGCCTTTAAAGGTCGTCTTGGTAGGTTTAATCCTTGAGGGGTCTATGCCCATTTTGCGCACTGTATCCTGATAAAGCAGGTTCAGGCTGCTACCGCCGTCCATCAGGACTCTGGTGAGGTGAAATCCATCGATGATTGGGTCTAAGACCAATGCGGCGAATCCGCCATGGCAGATGCTGGTGGGGTGGTCCCTTCGGTCAAAAGTGATCGGGCAGGAGGACCATGGATTGAACTTCGGGGCGACTGGCTCCATCGCGTATACATCCCTGAGTGCACGCTTCCTCACCCTTTCAGGTATGTGCGTTGCGTATATCATGTTCACCATCCGCACCTGTGGGGGGAAACCCTTCTGTCCTCTATTGTTCGGCGGTCGGCTCTCTTCTTCGTCATCGCTATGCAGCCCCTTGTCATTGTTTTCGGCAATTAACTTGCCTGCCTGCTTGAATACCCAACAGTCCCTATTGGTGTGGTTAGCTAGCTTTTCGGGGGTGCCGTGTATCTGGCACAAGCGGTCGAGTATTCGGTCCAAATTGGAGGGACCCGGAGCAGTTCTTTTGAATGGCTTTTTCCGCTGACCGGGTTTAGAGCCTCTGAATCCGGCATTGACTGCCGTATCCTCACTATTGTCGCCGTTGATGCGGCGCTTGTTTTTGTTACGACGCGACGTGCCATTTCGGTCCTTGAAATCCGGATTGCCAGATTGTTTGCTGAGGTTGTTGCTGCGTGCTAGCCAGCTATCCTCACCCGCGCAGAAGCGGGTCATGAGTGATGTGAGGGCTGCCATGGATTTCGGCTTTTCCTGTCCCAGGTGCCGGGCAAGCCACTCGTCGCGGATGTTATGCTTGAAGGCCGCGAGGGCCTCCGCATCCGGACAGTTGACGATTTGGTTTTTCTTGGTTAAGAACCGTGTCCAGAATTGTCTGGCCGATTCGTCTGGCTGCTGAATTATGTGGCTTAGGTCATCAGCGTCTGGTGGTCGCACATACATGCATTGGAAGTTATCGAGGAATGCGGCTTCCAGGTCTTCCCAACTCCCAATTGACTCTGCTGGCAAGCTGTTAAGCCAATGCCGAGCTGGTCCTTTAAGCTTGAGGGGGAGATATTTGATGGTGTGAAGATCGTCACCGCGGGCCATGTGGATGTGAAGAAGATAGTCTTCGATCCAAACCGCGGGGTCTGTTGTGCCATCGTAAGATTCGATATTCACAGGCTTAAACCCTTTGGGGATTTGATGATCCATTACTTCATCTGTGAAGCATAGTGGGTGTGCGGCGTCTCTGTACTGGGCGATATCACGACGGAGCTCAAAAGAGCTTTGTCTGTTTTGTTTGGCCCGGCTGGACTTACTGTGTCCGGCGTGACGGTTGTCGTCACGTACCATGGGGCGCCCACGCGATCCATAGATCGATCTTGATTGTCTGACCTTATCCTCCAATATATCTCGCAAGTCCGGAGCGTTCCCCTGTGGCCTTGTGCTTTTCGAGCGATGCCGGGGTACGGGTCTAGTGAAGGGCCTAGAGGCCTCTCTGTCGCGACCACGGGGTGGTCGGTCAGCCGTATTGTCTCCTGGTGATGCGGGTTCATACGCTTCCTCCTCTAATCGGGGGAGAAACTTGCGTTTAGGGTAGCTTTTGGAGGGGCGTTCGAGCTCATGCTCTTCGGCCGCGAGGACTTCAGTCCATCTGTCGGCTAGCAGATCTCGATCAGCTCTAAGCTGTTGCTGCTTTTTCTTGAGGCTGTTCGCCGTGGCCATAAGCCTGCGTTCAAAACGCTCTTGTTCGACGGGATCCTAAGGCACGACGAATTCATCGTCGTCGAGGCTTGCCTCATCTCCGAAGGGAGGCGTATAATCCTCTACCTCTTCTTCTGTCGCTCTCTCATGAGGGCTGGCGTCTCCGTCCTCCTGCGCTGCATCTTGCTGGAGTGGGTTATCTTTGGCACTGTCCGGTGTATTATTATTTCCGGTGCCGGAATCTTCATTCTTGCTGTGGTGGGATTTAGAGCGGCGCCGCTGACGCCGGCGCTTGGGCTGTTTCCTGGAGGGGTCATCCTCCTCTATTACTTCGCCATTCCCACCCTTTGGGATATCCACCATGTATATGTCATATGAGGAGGTGGCTTTCCAGTGCCCGGTTGGCGCTGGTTCTTGGTCGTCTCCGGCATCGTCGTCCATACCGTCGATGTCCTCGGAGTCGTAGTCTAGCATGTCGGTTAGATCGTCGACAGTGGCTACCAAGTGGGTGGTGGGTGGGCTTTGAATTTCTTCGTCGTCCGCATCCCAACCGTCCTGACTGCAGTCCGGCCAGGGCTCTCCTGATAACGAGAGACACTTTAGCGAACTCAAGATGTCGCCGATAGGTGAGTGTTGAAAGATGTCCGCTGCTGTGAAGTCCATGATCGGCGCCCAATCAGATTTGATCGAAAGGGGCGCAGGAGGTTCGGAGTCCGGCGAGGAGTCCGGCGCCCCGGAGTCACGAGCCTTATGAGGGACAATGTCAGTGTTCGGCTCTATCGCCATAGAGGTTGCAGCTCCCGAGGCGGTGTCTAGCCATCCGTCCTCGATCTGCGCAACCGGCTCCGAATTAAAGATCGGAGCGGGTTCGGGTGCGGCCTCCAAGGCACTGTCCGGCTGCAGAGCTAAATCATGCCCGTCGTGACAGTGGGGCACGCTCGGCTGTGGCTCGAATCCCTCGAGGATCAAGTCCCCGCGGATGTCAGCCGTGAAGTTCAAACTTCCAAATCTGACCTGACGGCCAGGGGCGGAGCTTTCGATCTTCTCAAGATGGCCAAGCGAATTGGCCCGCAGTGCAAAGCCGCCGAATACGAAGATCTGTCCGGGGAGAAAGGTCTCACCCTGGACTGCGTCGTTGATGATGGTCGAAGAAGCCATCGAGCCTATCGGTGACGACACAGAGGAACTCTCAATGAAAGCACCAATGTCGGTGTCAAAACCGGCGGATCTCGGGTAGGGGGTCCTGAACTGTGCGTCTAGGCGGATGGTAACAGGAGACAAGGGACACGATGTTTTACCCAGGTTTGGGCCCTCTTGATGGAGGTAAAACCCTACGTCCTGCTTGATTAATATTGATGATGTGTGTTACAAGAGTGGATCTACCACGAGATCAAGGAGGCTAAACCCTAGAAGCTAGCCTATGGTATGATTGTTGTTCGTCCTATGGACTAAAGCCATCCAGTTTATATAGACACCGGAGAGGGCTAGGGTTACACAGAGTCGGTTACAATGGTAGGAGATCTCCATATCCGTATCGCCAAGCTTGCCTTCCACGCCAAGGAAAGTCCCATCCGGACACGGGACGAAGTCTTCAATCTTCTATCTTCATAGTCTTGGAGTCCGGCCGATGATGATAGTTCGGCTATCCGGACACCCCCTAGTCCGAAACTCCCTCAGTGACCTCCCGGACTCCAGGCCCAAAGGGAGCAAAGCCCTGGAGGGATCTAAGTCCAGCCCCGGGCCGGACACTGCTCCGGAACCGCCAACGGTTCCAAAGTCCGACAGGCGGCGCCTTCATACGAAGGGCAAGCCTACGCCGCTGGCAACCTTCGTCCATCCGGAGGCGCTAGACAATTTGCTGGAGGCGCTTAATGGTGCCTCCATCGACGAAGAACACCACACTGTTATGAGTGCGGTGATTCAAAAGGTTCAGTCCGCCAAAAGCGGGCTGACAGAAGCCTGTACAAGTCTGCTAACAGGCTTTAAGGTATGTGTTCAAAACATATAAAAATGTTGCCGCATAGATAGTAGCCCCTGATGCTCGGTTCGGCGTTCGGAAAAGAAAAGCCGAGCTGAGGATCTAAAAAGATATACGCAGGAGTCTAATAAAAATATGTCGATATGGGAATGCAGGCTGCGCTGCTGACCTCTGCCACACTGACTGCGGAGGTCAATGCATTGAAAGGAAGCCTCGAGCGATCCGGGAATGAGCTCGGCCGTGCCAAGATGCAGCTCGAGGATAAGGAGGGTATGTAATACCGTATGTAAATGTATATAGAAATACTTAGTTGCAAATAATGACAGGACCAACTTAAATGTTGCAGGGGCCACGGCCGAGGTGGCGACCCTGAAGGAGGCGGTCTCCAAGGCTGAAAACAGTGTGGCCCTGGAGTACGCCGAGCGAGACAAGCAGGAGGCGCGGGTGGCGGAGGTGTGGCAAGAGCTCCAGGCTCTCGTGGAAAAACATGAGAGTTTGTAGCGTGACTCAAAGACTCGAGAGTCCGAGCTCGCATTGGCGCTTGAGAGTGCCAAAAACGCTAAGGCCGAAGCCCAGAAGGCCCTCCAGGAGATCGAGGCGATGAAGAAAATAGCAGCGGGTAAGGCATTTTTTATGCAAAGCAAGAATATAAAATTTAATTATCTGCTACTTACCCGAATCCGGAGCTCTGCAGGAGCGTTCGCCGATCTGCCCCGTAGTGTGTCTGATGCCGCCGCATACTACCGAGCCAAAGAGGGGAGCTCGACGGAAAAAGTGTTCTGGTCTCAGTATGCTAAGGCCGAACATCCGGTGCCCCTGAGCGACCAGCTGAAGCAGCTGGTCGAGCTCCACAAGGTGGCCGAACAGGCCATGAAGGGCCTCATAGCTCGGCTGTGGCCTGGAGAAGCCATGCCTGGGAGCTACTTCGGTCTGGTGCGGCGGCTGGTGGACGCGTGTCCGTGGATTGAGGTCGTCAAGCGCTCCTTCTGTATCGAAGGTGCCCGTCGGGCCCTTGCCCGTGCTAAAGTGCACTGGGGCAAGCTGGACGCTGAGAAGCTTTTGACGGACGCGCCCCCGCCGGGCAAGGAGTATCGCACGCCCGAGATGTATTATAAGGGCGTCCTGAAGGGTGCTCGCCATATAGCGTAGAATGCACTAAAGATGTAATTTTTGAGTAGGCTCGCATCTGTTATCCTGTACACTGAAAACTTTGTTCATATGCGCTAAGCAACACTTGTTAATTTAAAATATTACCTTCTGTGCGGCCGTTTATCAAATCTGAGAGATGCAAGTCATCGGCTTCGACCCCCATGCCACGAGTGCTGGGGTGTTCAGGATAAACCTGAGCGCTCTTGTTCCCATTCTTGGGTCCATCTAGGGAGGCGCTCAACACAATGAACCAGGCCGTCGGACTTATAATGCTTTATCACTCTCACTTAGCCATAGAATTCTATAATTTTAAATTTCGGCGAAGCCCCTAGTATTCGGAAGACCGAGTTCGGGGCGCTATCCATGCCTAGGCAGGATAAGTCCGGTTCCTCGCTCTAAACGGCATAAGTCTTTAAGGACTCGAAAAACCTCGCGAACAGCGACCGGTCTCTCGCGCTATCAGGACAATCAGTTTTAGCTTTCTCTACTGAGGTGTTAACCCAGCTCAACTGGGGCACAATCGCAGTAGTTCTCCCAGCGCTACCTTAGCCAACATTGCGGAACGTAAGGTACCAAAACATGGGAGCCGGGCAAACCCAACTATTGACCAAAGACATGATTCGGAGCCGATGGATATAGTGCTATAAGTTCGGGGTGTCGCACTCATAAGAGTGTTCGGTCTTCCCACACCATGTTATGGGGTGCTTTAGCCCCTGGTGTATTGTCCGTACCAAAGTGTACGGTTGCATAATGTCATGACTGAACATATTTGTATAAAAATAGATGAATACAATAATAGATAAGAGCTATGTATTGTTTATTAAAAAGAGCTGCTATGAAAGCAGAACGATACAAATAATGCGATAAGCAAGGGATGGGATTATTTGACATGCCCCCCTCCAGGGGCAAGCTGCGTAAATTTAAGCAAAACGGGTATTTAGCTCGTTATAGAGACCACCTGGACATATGACGTAGCTCGTTCGCGCCCTGGCTATTGCATCGTGTGTTCGACGAGTTTGTTGCCGGACAGGCCTTTCGAATAGTTGGGTCCTGAAAGTATACAAAAAAGAAAACGGCGGAATAGGGGAGCCCCTAAGTGCGGTTGAGCCGCATTCTGGGCGTGCCGTAGTTGTGCCCCTCCCCTTATGCCCATGGTATTTTCAAAGCGTAATTATGTACGCGTGGTACCGATATCACCATCTGGTGAGGGCTGGGGTTGGGGCCGCACTGTTATGCTTGCTCGGAACGTGCCAGCCGGCTTTGTTAGAGGTTGCTTCGGGCGCGCTTGACGTTGTCCGGACATTTAACACCCGAATTGGAGAGAGCGTTCTGTACTTCCGCCGCCAGGGTCGCTGTGTGATCCTCCGTTCAGAGAGAGCGTTCAGTGTTTCCATTTACCGTAATGACTCTGCGAGGACCCGGAATCTTGAGTTTGAGATATGCGTAGTGCGGCACCGCATTGAATTTTGCAAATGCGGTTCGTCCGAGCAGGGCGTGATAGCCACTGCAGGATGGGACTATGTCGAAGATGAACTCTTCACTTCGGAAATTATCCGGGGATCCGAAGACCACTTCGAGTTTAACCGAGCCTGTACAGCTGGCTTCTACACCTGGTATGACGCCTTTAAAGGTTGTCTTTGTGGGTTTAATCCGTGAGGGATCTATACCCATTTTTCGCACTGTATCCTGATAAACAGGTTCAGGCTGCTGCCGCCGTTCATGAGGACTCTAGTGAGGTGAAATCCGTCAATGATTGGGTCTAGGACCAATGCGGTGAATCCGCCGTGACGGATGCTAGTGGGGTGGTCCCGTCGATCAAAGGTGATCGGGCAGGAGGACCATGGGTTGAACTTTGGGGCGACTGTCTCCAACACATAGACGTCCTTGAGGGCACGCTTCCGCTCCCTTTTGGGGATGTGGGTTGTGTATATCATGTTCACCGTCCGCACTTGCGGGGGGAAGCCCTTCTGTCCTCTGTTGTTCGGCGGCCGGGGCTCCTCCTCGTCATCGCTATGCAGCCCCTTGTCTATGGTTTCGGCACTTAACTTGCCTGCCTGCTTGAACACCCAACAGTCCCTGTTGGTGTGGTTGGCTGGTTGTTCGGGGGTGCCGTGTATCTGGCAGAAGCGATCGAGTAACCGGTCTAAGTTGGATGGGCCCGGAGGGTTTCTTTTGAATGGCTTCTTCCGGTGACCGGGTTTAGAGCCTCTGAATCCGGCATTGACTATCGTATCCTCAGTATTGTCGCCATTAATGCGGCGCTTGTGCTTGTTGCGACGTGACCTGCCATTGTTGTCCTTGGTGTCCGAATTACCAGGGCTCTTGGTTATGTTATTGCTACGAGCTAGCCAGCTGCCTTGGTTAGGAACCGTGTCCAGAATTGCCTGGCCGATTCCTCTGGCTGCTGGATTATGTGGCTTAGGTCATCGGCGTCTGGTGGTCGCACGTAAGTGCCCTGGAAGTTGTCAAGGAATGCGGATTCCAGGTCCTCCCAGCAACTAATTGACTCTGCTGGCAGGCTGTTAAGCCAATGTCGAGCTGGTCCTTTAAGCTTGCGCGGGAGGTATTTGATGGCGTGTAGATCATCACCACGGGCCATGTGGATATGAAGGAGGTAATCCTCGATCCATACCGCGGGCTCAGTTGTGCTGTCATATGATTCAATGTTTACTGGTTTGAAACCCTCGGGAATTTGATGATCCATTACTTCGTCTGTGAAGCATAGTGGGTGTGCGGCGCCCCTGTACTGGGCTATATCGCGGCGCAGCTCGGATGAGCTTGGTCTGTTGTGTTCGGCCTGGCCGTATTTATCATATCCAGTGTGACGGTTATTATCACATGATGTGGGGCGCCCACGCGATCCGTAGATTGATCTTGTTTGCCTTGCCCTGTCCTCCAGTATGTCTCGCAAGTCTGTTGCGTCTCCCCGTGCTCTGGTATGTTTTGAGCGGTGCCGGGGTGCGGCCTGGTTCGAGGGCCTGAAGGCCTCTCTGTCGCGGCCACGGGGTGGCCGATCGGGCGCATCGTACGCTAGTAATGTAGGTTTAGTTGCTTCCTCCTCAAGTTGGGGTAGCAACCTACGCTTTGGGTAGCTCTTGGAGGGGCGCTCGAGTTTATACTCTTCGGCCGCCAGGACTTCGGTCCATCTGTCGGCTAGCAAGTCTTGGTCAGCTCTAAGCTGCTGCTGTTTTTTCTTGAGGCTGCGTGCCGTGGCCATAAGCCTGCGTTTGAAACGCTCTTGTTCGACGGGATCCTCTGGCACGACGAATTTGTCGTTGTCGAGGCTTGCCTCGTCTTCGGAGGGAGGCATATAGTTGTCGTCCTCAACCTCTCTGTCGGCTGCTCTCTCATGAGGGCTGGCTCCTTCGTCCTCCTGCACTGAATCCTGCTGGAGGGGGTTATCTTCGGCACTGTCCGGCGTGTTGTTATCTCCGGTGCCGGATTCGCCGTTTTTGCTTTGGCGGGATTTAGAGCGGCGCCGCTGACGTCGGCACTTGGGTTGCTTCTTGGAGGGGTCATCCTCCGTTTGTTCCTCGCCATCCCCTGCTTTGAGGGTGTCCACCATGTATATGTCATATGACGAGGTGGCTTTCCAGTTCCCTATAGGTGCTGGTTCTTGGTCATCTCCTTCATCGGCGTCCATACCGTCGATGTCTTCGGAGTCAAAATCGAGCATGTCGATTAAATCGTCGACAGTGGCTACAAAGTGGGTGGTGGGTGGGTTTCGAATTTCTTCGTCGTCCGTATCCCAACCTTGCTGACCATAGTCCGGCCAGGGCTCTCCTGACAAAGAGAGAGACTTTAAGGAGTTCAGGATATCGCCAAAGGGCGAGTGCTGAAAGACGTCCGCGGCGGTGAACTCCATGATCGGAGCCCAATCGGGTTCGATCGGAAGGGGTGCGGAAGATTCGGAGTCCGGAGTGGAGTCCGGCACCTTGGACTCACGGGCCTTGCAAAGGATTAGGCTGGTATTCGGCTCTATCCCCATAGAGATTGCGGCTCCGGGGGCGGCGGCCAACCGTCCATCCCTGGTTAGCGCAGTCGGCTCCGAGCTAATGGTCGGAGCGGACACCTGAGCGGCATTCCGGGCGCTGTCCGGTGGCAGAGCTAGATCATGCCCATCGAGACAGTGCGGCGCGCTCGGTCGTGGCTCGAATCTGTTGAAGATCAAGTCCCCCGAATGTCGGCCGTGTAGTTTAACCTTCCAAATCTGACCTAGTGGCCAGGGGCATAGCTTTCGATCTGCTCCAGATGGCCAGACGAGTTGGCCCGCAGTGCAAAGCCGCCGAATACAAAGATCTGTCCGGGAGAAAAGTCTCGCCCTGGACCGCGTCGTGGTTGATGATCAAAGAAGCCATCGGGCCTGAAGGCGACGACACAGAGGAACTCTCAATGAAAGCACCAATGTCGGTGTCAAAACCGGCGGATCTCGGGTAGGGGGTCCCGAACTATGTGTCTAGGCGAATGGTAACAGGAGACAAGGGACACAATGTTTTTACCCAGGTTCGGGCCCTCTCGGTGGAGGTAAAACCCTACTCCTGCTTGATTAATATTAATGGTATGGCTATTACAAGAGTTGATCTACCACGAGATCAGAGAGGCTAAACCCTAGAAGCTAGCCTATGGTATGATTGTTGTCCGTGCTACGGACTAAAACTCTCCGGTTTATATAGACACCGGAGAGGGCTAGGGTTACACAGAGTCGGTTACAATGGGAGGAGATCTTCATATCGTATCGCCAAGCTTGCCTTCCACGCCAAGGAAAGTCCCTATTCGGACACGGGACGGAGTCTTCAATCTTGTATCTTCATAGTCCGGGAGTCCGGCCAAAGGTCATAGTCCGGCCATCCGGACACCCCCTAATCCAGGACTCCCTCAATCTCCATCACCTTCCCCCATCTATATCCAGCGGTCCACTCTCCCGAAACCCGCTGTACCCTCTACTTGAACATGGTGCTCTATGCTTCATATTATTTTCCAATGATGTGTTGCCATCCTATGATGTCTGAGTAGATTTTCGCTGTTCTACCGGTGATTGATGAACTGCTATGATTGGTTTAATTTGCTTATGGTTATGCTGCTGTCCTATTGTGCCCTCCGTGTCGCGCAAGCGTGAGGGATTCCCGCTGTAGGGTGTTGCAATACGTTCATGATTCTTTTATGGTGGGTTGCTTGAGTGACAGAAGCATAAACCTGAGTAAGGGGATTGTTGGGTATGGGATAAAGGAGACTTGATACTTTAATGCTATGGTTGGGTTTTACCTTAATGAATCTTTAGTAGTTGTGGACGCTAGCTAGAGTTCCAATCATAAGTGCATATGATCCAAGTAGAGAAAGTATGTTAGCTTATGCCTCTCCCACATAAAACTTGCTATCGGTCTAGTAATGTAGTCAATTGCTTAGGGGCAATTTCACCACTCCTACCACCACTTCTCCACACTCGCTATATTTACTTTATTGCTTCTTTATCTAAACAGCCCCTACTTTTTATTTACGCGTTCTTTATTATCTTGCAAACCTATCCTATCACACCTACAAAGTACTTCTAGTTTCATACTTGTTCTAGGTAAAGCGAATGTCAAGCGTGTGTAGAGTCGTATTAGTGGCCGATAGGACTTGAGAGGGTATTTGTTCTACCTTTAGCTCCTTATTGGGTTCGACACTCTTACTTATCGAAAGAGGCTACAACTATCCTGTATACTTGCGGGTTATCAGTCATCTCCGACTCGCCAGCTACTCCGGTTCATGCTGGCTATGGTACCTAGCGACTACGGTCGACGCTAGTACTGCCTGGACGGATCTGGCGGGTGGGCATGGATCCGGGGGAAACTCCAGGCCGGCGTGGGGGCCGCACCAAAGACGACGCCCTCGGCGCCGATTCCCTTCCTGGAGGCTTCGGTGTGGATCCTACGCCCCCACCTCTGCCATGAACGTAGGCGAAAGCCTTTGTTCCTCTGTTTGGGTGACGATGGCACTTTGGTGTCGTGTTTCTTTCTAAAGGCGTCGGCCGGGGACTGCTCAGGGTGGTGGAGTTGCTGGTAGTTCAGGGTCAACGCAAGATGGCATGCAGGTGGAGCAGTGTGGCATCAACAGTATCGTCGATGGTGGGTCTCGGTGGCATGGTGCCGCGAAGACTTGGCGTCTGATGCGCGAAGATGGACTCGCACAGGAGGAGGAAGTTGTCTGGCGTCATGGTGGCGTTGATGGCAGAGAGGCCTGGCAAGGCCGGTGCATCAGTTCTGCTCTAAGGATGGACCGATGGAAGATGAAGGTGACGGCCCTTGCAGCGTGCGGTGCTCACTGGGAGTGTGTCGGACCGGTATGTGACCCAATCTAGGCAGTGGCTTGGATGGGACACCCAACTTTAAATGTTAGGCTTTGGTGCGATGTCTGTTTGGTATTAGGGCCGGAAATTCATCACACCTTCATCAAGGGGATAGGAGTAGCAACAGCGTTGCCAAGATGATGGCTTCAGGCCTATTGATGTATTACCTTGTATGATCTTTGTGAATAGTTAATAATATGACGGCATGCATCGTCCACATGCAGAGGCCGGGGGTGCATCCTCCTTTAAAAAAAAATCTTATGTCTTCCATATAATTTAAAGATGATAGTAAAAATATGTCTACAATGAGTTATCTCTTAGCTTTATTTATAAAACTAGTTACTCCTAAAAATATGGTGAGACATATTTTGCTAAAAGATCATCTCTTAAATAAGAGAAGACGCGCCTTTTCTTAAGATTTCTCTCTCCTCCACTTCAGCATTTATCCTATGTGACACTTATAAGATAGCACCATTGTATATGCGCCAATTGATCGGCTGGCTAGCTAGCCTGCTGCGTACCGACGAATCGATCTACTCCACGATCAGTCTTTGCTTGAAACATGCGCTACTTGCTCAAAAGTAATCGTCGACCAACGAGTCCATAAAAGTGTGCAAGATCACTACAAATAATTAGTGCCGTATTCCCATCCACCGGTGCCATCTAAAATCTATATGCCGCCCGGTGGCGTTGCAACTTGCAATCACGAGAAGGACTTGGGACACCAATTAACAGAAGGTAATCTTAACTGAGTCGCCTATTAATTAGAATATAGAATAAGATTCACTAACAAGATAACGGAAAGAGGCAAAATAGTAGCGATTGCATGCATCTGATCTTATCGCATGCATCTGATCTTATCTCAACGTAGACAGGAATGTCAAGTGTGCTCTCTTCAATTACTTCTCTTGCTTCTGTTTAGAGAAAAACAGGTCCTGACAACTTTTTCAGATACTGCAAAAAAAGACACACAGTTTTTGGCATACTACAGTTTGTGAAACTTTTGTTTTTGTTTCATCCAAACACCTCAAAATATGTAATACCAAAGTTTTTCAGAAACCATGGTATTTCCTGAAAACTGCAAGAAAAAAAAACTTTGCAAACAAAAGAACATGCAATGAGGCACTAAACTGAGACCCTGTTTGATAGCAAAGTATTTTCTAAGTACTTTGATAATACCACAGTTTTTGAGATTACCATAGTACTTTTTACAATGACGTGTTTGGTAGTCCATAACAATTGTGGTTTTAATATTGTAGTATTGGCCAATCTGTGATTTTTTCTCTGTATAAAAAAAAGAACCTCAGACCTCTTTTTAAAAAGCAGAGGAGCCGAAAAAAAGGGTCTCACGTCGTTATCCTTCCCCTCTCTGTTCAACAACTCGCTCCTACCACGACGCAGCCGCGCCGCCCTGTTGCTTTTGGAGGTATCTCCCTCGTCGGCCATGGGGAAACAACAAGACGGCAACGGAGAGACCAAAGGTGAGTACATTGTCCTTCATCATCCCTCATTGGCTCCTCCCACATCTTCACGCCGACCCCTGGCCCCTTCCTCCGCCCGTGATGGAGTAGGCCAGGGCACTAGACACTTTCGATTCCAAGGTTTGTCTCCATAACTCTAACTTTCTATTTACCCCCGTCCGACTATCGTCAACTAGCACCACATCATCCGCAAAGAGCATACACCATGAATATCTCCTTGTATATCCCTTGTGACCTCATTCATCACCAATGCAAAAGGATAAGGGTTCAAAGCTGACCCCTGATGTAGTGCTATCTTAATCGGGAAGTCATCAGTGTCGACATCACTTGTTCGAACACTTGTCACAATATTATCGTGCATGTCCTTGATGAGGGTAATGTACTTTGCTGGTACTTTGTGTTTCTCGAAGGCCCACCACATGACATTCCGCGGTATCTTATCATAGGCCTTCTTCAAGTCAATGAACAACATATGCAAGTCCTTCTTGCTCCCTATATCTCTCCATAAGTTGTCGTACCAAGAAAATGGCTTCCATGGTCGACCTCTCAGGCATGAAACCAAACTGATTTTTGGTCAGGCTTGTCATTCTTCTTAAGCGGTGCTCAGTGACTCTCTCCCATAGCTTCATTGCATGGCTCATCAACTTAATTCCACGGCAATTAGTACAACTCTGAACATCCCCCTTGTTCTTGAAGATTGGTACTAATATACTCCGTCTCCATTCTTCTGGCATCTTGTTTGCCCGAAAAATGAGATTGAAAATCTTGGTTAGTAATACTATCGCTATGTCCCCGAGACCTTTCCACACCTCAATGGGGATACAATCAGAGCCCATCGCCTTGCCTCCTTTGATCCTTTTTAAAGCCTCCTTGACCTCAGACTCATGGATTCGCCGCACAAAACGCATGCTGAATTTTCATGCTGAATTTTTTAATATATTATACGTTTTTTCCGACATCGTATGCACAACTTATAGCTATTTTACATTTTCCCTACACTTTTTGCAAAACATGTCCAAATTTAAGTTTTCTAATTTTCCTAACTAGAAGATGTAGTAATATAACTACATCTCGAAGAATTTTATTTTTTGAATTTCTTATCATTTTC